>NC_092868.1:44392657-44498394 GCF_032062135.1 Pyxicephalus adspersus
AAGGGGACAATCAATGGCACAGAGTGATTTTCAACAATAAATGTGTACTGTAGTCTTCTTCATGGTAAAATAAGACATCCCCCTAAAAATAAGACCTAGGGCATATTTTGGCATTTCAAAAAATATAAGACAGTGCCTTATCATAGGGGAAACAGGGTAATGGCTTCCTCACTCATAACCTCATCACACGCACAGCTCCAAGACTTTTTAGAGCAGCCCCAACTCTCTGGAATGGTCTTCCTCGTCCTATTCTGCTTGCTCCTACTTTCTGCTCATTTAAAAGAGCGCTCAAAACCTATTTTTTTCAAACTTGCCTACCGGTCTTCTTCTGAAACCATAACTACTTCCGCCCACTCCCAATCCCCCCTTCTATTGCATGTTACTTCCCCCACCTCCTAGATTGTAAGCTCTTCAGGGCAGGGTCCTCTCCTCTTCTTTTGTCACTGTCCATATCTGTCTGCCATTTGCAACTCCTATTTAATTGTACAGCGCTGCGTAATATGTTGGCACTATATAAATCCCGTTAATTATTATTATTATTATTATTATTATTAAAAATAATATCCCCATTCCAGAATTATTCTGTAAGGTGTAACTAGAGTTCAGTGTCATTAATTTGCGATCAGAAAACTCAAGCAATGTTCTGAAGATAGAAGAAAATGTTCTGGCTGAAGATTGGGAACCCAGGGGACGACCAGGTGATAATCATTGTACCTGAGACAGAGCCAGGACAGGTGAGAGTAATTAGAAATTGTGATCAGACAGGTAAGGTCGATTTTATGGAAGAAGTGACATCCCCTATCCCTTGTTCAATAAAGGACCTGCCTGGTCCTTTATTTTCATTATTGAGTTTATGTAGGTTCTGGGTTTTCTACAGCAAGATTTTAATTTTTTATAGATTTTTTTTGTTTCTTTCAGGTAGTCCTGAATACAAGGATGTTCTCTTGTGCAAATCCTAGATTCATCCAAGAAGGTGCATCTATCCCTGACCACCCCTATACATCCTTATGTATTAGTAAGGATACCCATCACATTACTGGACCTGTGGGAAGGTGCAGGAGGCAGTGCCAGGAGCCGATAACCTTTGCCAGGTTTTGGGTATAATGGGTTTGGGGTCCAGGGGTGCATTAGATCAGCAGTTTGCGGAGAAAATTTTGGGGTTCCCTGTATGGACACAACAAAAGTTGGGCTCTGTCCCCCCAAGATGTTCAGAGCCTGCGATGGGAGAGTGGGCGGGTTCTGGTGTCATGATGTCACTCTGGGGGAAGTTTCGCGCATGCGTCATCCAGATACCAGATGTGGTGCATTCGCAGTCGCTACTACTACACATCACATTTAGTGGTCTGTGAGGTCCGAAAGGTTGGCGACCACTGGTTTAGATGATATTTAGACCTTCATACTGCTACCTGAGGGTGCCTGATATTATATGTCAATGATAATATGGAAATATCTCTACCTGTACCAGTTCCCTTTAAAACATTTTAATGACATTTAGTAATTATAATTAACTTAGCACCTGAATAGTAAGATTTGCTCAGTTACACAAATTAACCATAAAAATATAATTTTATGTTTCTTATTGGTTTGTTTTACATCACCCCTCGTTTATTACCGTGCCGGAGCTGTTTCTTTACATCACCCGCGTATTGGTGAAACACTCTGAGCGCTTTCCTGGAGGCCGCCATCTTTTCTTCACTGTTTACATAACAACCAATCAACGCTCGCTCGGGAGCCGTCGCTAAGGGGTGGTTCTAAGAAGGAAAGGCTGGCCAATGAACGCTGGGCACCTGGCGAACCGACCGCGCGGCATTTAGGTAGTGCGCATGCGTTAGATGTGAGCCGACAGCCTGTGTAGTGGTAGGACCCTGGAGAGTATGATTGGTGCCACTAATATGTGATTTTGATGTATACATGGGCAGTGTATTGTGAGGTGTACATGGCAGTGTGATGTGTATATGGGAAGTGTGAGGTGTACATGGCAGTACATGGACAGTGTAATGTGAGGTGTACATGGCTGTGTGATGTGATGTGTACATGGGAATTGTGATGTGTACATGGGCAGTGTGATGTGATGTGTACATGGGCGGTGTGATGTGTACATGGGCAGTGTGATGTGTACGTGGCAGTGTGATGTATACATGGGCAGTGTAATGTGTACGTGGCAGTGTGATGTGTATATGGGAAGTGTGATGTGATGTATACATGGGCACTGTGATGTATACATGGGCAGTGTAATGTGTACGTGGCAGTGTGATGTGTATATGGGAAGTGTGATGTGATGTATACATGGGCACTGTGATGTATACATGGGCAGTGTAATGTGTACGTGGCAGTGTGATGTGTATATGGGAAGTGTGATGTGATGTATACATGGGCACTGTGATGTATACATGGGCAGTGTAATGTGTACGTGGCAGTGTGATGTATACATGGGCACTGTGATGTATACATGGACAGTGTGATGTGTCCATGGGCACATTAGAAGTGAAGAGAGAGTTGAGGTGGCTCATAATTGACTTTTTTTTAGAAGAGTCATATGTGCGAGTGTTACTAGGCATATAGTCCTTAAAAAGAACCTGTCACTAGAGTATTGATTTCAACCTTCAAGGGACCAGCCTGATAGCAATATTTAGTACACTCATCTGTCCCGGCTTTTTTTAATCTCCTATATCTCCTCCAAGATTATAAGCTCCTTGGGGCAGGGTCCTCTCCTCCTCCTGTGTCACTGTCTGTATCTGTCTGTCATTTCCAGCCCCTATTTAATGTACAGCACTGTGCAATATGTTGGTGCTATATAAATCCATTGCAGTGTTTCTCAATCAGTGTCCTGTGGAATTGCAGGGTTCCTCCAGAGGTTGCTAGGGGTTCCTTGAGCAGTGTGTGCCTCTCAGGTTAGTTTTAGTGACACCAATGATCTTTTTGGCTATATGTAACAGTGGCATTCTTCCCACTGACCACCACACTTATGTACTCTGAGCTGTGGATATAGTATTTATAGCTGGGGTTCCCTGAAGACTTGAAAGTTATTTCAAGGGTTTCTCCAATGTAAAAATGTTGAGAAAGGCTGCTTTAAAGTAAAACTCATTACATGGCAGTTGCTCTTTGAGAATTAGTCATCCCATTGAGACTTGATTTTCATAAAAATTCAACCACTGGAGGGAGCACTGTATATAACATTAAAAAGCATAACATATGTATATAATAGGCTGATAAGGCTTTATATTATTACATATTATATATTATGCAGCACTGTACATAAAATAGGGGTTGCAAATGACAGACAGTGACACAGGAGGAGAGGACCCTGCCCCAAAGAGCTTACAATTTAGTAGGTGGCGGAATTAACAATAGGATGTTTATTTTAGGATATTTTGTTTTGATTATATATAACATCCGGAAAATAAAATTGCATTCTTCTAATATAATTTTATATCATTTAACTTAGAGTTAGTTTTCAAAGAATATGCATCAAACGCAGATCTGGAGCTCTCTAGCTAGAACAGACCAAACTAGTTCATAGACGATGCTCTCATGGATGCCCTCTGCTGCTCATGCCTGGCTCCCGGTGGGCGGGATCAGTGACGTGTAGCTTCGGGAGCTCTTGGCAGTTCCGAGTCGGGCAGGAGAAGGCAGGTTAGTGAAATTACGACCTGTTCCTATAATGAGCACACACCGTACCTCACTGTACACGGTTATACACGACAGGGTTCATATATATCGGCTGTTTCCATATGGCCATTTCCTGTCACCCCATTTCAGCGACCCTCGCCCTGCCTCGTCGGCGTCTATTGAAAGAGAGGCGGAAGTGAGTTGGTCAGCTGAAAGGCATGATGGGAAATGTAGTCAGGACGCTCCCTACATTCATTGCAGGATAGTGGCAGTGGACTACATGTCCCAGCCGCATTAGGGCCTGTAAAATCAGGGTTGGAAAGCTCGCATTCTCTGCCTTTTTCACGGTAAGGCATTTTATATTATAGTGTTATATTTTCCCTTCTAGCAGTTGTCATGTTTCTGGGGTCACAGGATTGCAGTGTGCAGGGTCACATGGGGGCCTGTGTTATGCAGCCAGGTATGGGACTGCTGCAGTTCATCCTCCACTATGCCCCCTTTTATATGGACTGGAGATGGGCCTTACACATGTCATGTCCATGCTGTCCTGCTCATGTCATTTCCATATGGAGCTCAGGTTGTCACACACCACATCTCATCGTGTACAGATAGCAGGTCTCTGGTGCCCTTGAAGTTTGCAGCAATGTAACCCCCCTTCCTGTGTTTACCATGAATGTAAATATTGGCTGCTATAGTAAATGTGGCAGCCATTGTAAAGAGGAAGCAAACTGAAAAATGCTCAAAACAAAAAAAATTCTGCTCACCTTCAATCCGGCAGTGCAGTCGATTGGTCTGGAGGTGTCTTCCATCGTGTCCCGCGTCATCCCGGCATCTGTTTCCGTGCCAGGCGCTGCCATCTTTTTCTCTTATCTTCCTACGACACCCGATGCAGGCGTGAGATCGGGTGATGTAGGTTGGAAAAAAAACCTCGATCTCACTGCACAAGTCTCAGATTGGCATTTTTTTCCCTTGTCACGAAAAGGCTCCTTCTGCGCATGCCCGAGCATCTCAGGCATGCGCACCCAAAAGCCTCCCGGGATTTGTGATGTAGGTATCCCAAGAGGCTTTGCGCTCCCATTCATTATTGATTGAGAATTACGGGGCGGTGCTGCGCCCTTTTTTTTTTTTTTTTTTTTTTTTTACAAAAAAACAAACAGAATTTTTACCTTACATAATAGGGTTGTCTACCCTTTTATGTAAAGTGAAATTGCTGAGTTTAGGTATGCTTTAAGTCAGGGTTAGCAACCTAAGACACGGGCATGTGGTGAAAATAAAAAAAAAAAATCACACTTCCATTTAATTCTGCAGATCCCTCAATCGTCCTAGAGGAAGCAGTGGGTGCTGCCATCATTTTCCGGTTTAGCTACGTCACCCGATTGGCTAACGTAGCCTGCTTTAAAGGGAGCCGGGGGGAACAGTGCCGACCTCACTGCACATGTATGAGATCGGCATTTATTTCTCTTCAATCTAAAAAAAAAAACTCCCCTTCTTCGTATACCTGAGGTTGGACATGCGCAGAAGGAACACTCCCGTTCTGTCTTGATTGGAAGACAGAAGTAGAGGCGCTTCACTTTTTTTTGTGTTGCAAGAAAAAAAAAAAAAGAACATTTTTGCACACAGGGTTATCTACCCTTTTATGTAAAGTAAAAATATTGGTGATAGTCCGCTTTAAGGAATGTCATTTATGATTGCTGCCCTGGAGGACCAGAGAATACTTGGGTGGGCTCCTGCTCCCTATAAATGCACCACAGCTGCCAATAGATCTCACTAGGCTGTCATTTACAAATCCTGGCCTGCCCATCTGTACCTATGGCCCACCCAGCTCTATGACGTTTCACACAGGCCTGTCTGATGTCTATATCAGGGCACCCCCAGTGCCAGAATAAGTGGGTTTGTACTGCAGACGGCGTTGGGTAAAGTAGCCTACCCACCCATGCTCTTCCCTGTTTGTGGAAGTGACAGCTGCAACAGGTGTTTTGTGTTGCAGAACAGAATTGGGGAAATCTAAGGTCAACAACCCACCATTATTCATTGGCATGCTGATTGTCCTGTGCTTGTAAATTGACACTTCATATAGATACAGTTCTTACCCCTGATTTCGGCATTCTTAGAATATGTGGGCAGCACAGTGGTTTAGTGGTTAGCACTCTGGCCTTTGCAGAGCTAGGTTCCAGGTTCGAATCTCAGCCAGGACACTATCTGCATGGAGTTTGCAGGTTCTTCCCGTGTTTACGTGGGTTTCTTCTGGGTACTCTGGTTTCCTCCCACATTCCAAAAACATGCAGTTAGGTTAATTGGCTTCCCCTCCCAAAATTGACCTTAGACTGTGTTAAATACATATGACTATGGTAGGGACATTAGGTTGTGAGCCCCCTTGAATGACAGTTAGTGACATGACTATGGAGTTTGTACAGCGCTGTGTAATATGATGGCGCTATGTAAAGGCTCGTGTGCTTCCACACTTTTCTGAAAGATCTCGCTTTAAAGTATTTGGCTTTCTTGACTTATGGGAGAAAGCTCCACCCACTTCTCATCTCCATGGCCAATGAGGATGTTAAGTTGCATATACACATCAGATATTAGTTGTTTGAGATAAGCAGTTGTACTTGTACAGCAGTCCTCTGACATCGTTCGTCAGTACACTGTAGTAGACTGACTGCCTCTCTTACATAGAAATGCATAGCGGGGTACTGCTTGCTCGTCTCTCCGCTCTCCATAAAATAACTGCGGGTACAGCGCTTGTTCATTCAGTTGTCACTGGAAATGATCACAAAAGATTGTTTCCAGTGAAAATCCTCCAATGCCCATGTATTAGGCTTTAATGGTGGGTAAGAATGTTGTCTTTGGTGGGCTAGTGGATAGAGCTTAAGGTGCGTACACACTTCCAATTTTTATCGTTCGAATCGAACGACGAACGATCGATTGGGCAAAAAATCGTTCGTAAAAAAGTAACCAACGACGCCGTCGAACGAGGAAACTCGTTGGAAACGAACGACCGGACCGGCGGATCGGATTGGACGACGATCGTTGAACATCGTTCGTGTGTACGGTCATTCGTTGATCGTCCATGGGCTGAGCATGCGTAATGAACGAACGTTCGTTCACTTTCCTGCCGTGCACATAGTTCCTCTATCGTTCAAACGATCGTATCTATTGTGTGTACAATATCTACGAACGATCGTGTCGTTATCTCTATGTGCAGGATCGGTGCTATACGATCGTTCGTAGATATCGTGCAGGATCGTTCGTCGTTCGTTTTCCAACGATAATAATTGGAAGTGTGTACGTAGCTTAAGGCTTGGAATGAAAGTGTTGGTAAACGCAAACAAAAAAATCCCCTAAAAAGTGTTCCTTTTAGTACTTAAATGCAAGTGTGAATTCATTTTACATTAGTTATTGGTTATAGCAGAGTAGCTATATGATGATCCCACCAGATTCTATGATCTCTATGCACTGGTGTACTACAATTATGATGCTAACCACCAGCTCCTAAGTGCATTGGTATGGTAAGGTCGCATTGTCACCCTTATCTGTCAATGCACAGCAATCCATCAGGCTTCCATTGTCAAGCTTGGTAACAATTCCCATTGTGTTGCCTTGGCAATGATTGTTACAAATGTTGTAAGCCTATGTACACACCTGTAATAATTGTCGTTGAAAAGGATCTTTCACAATCCATTTCAACAACTAATGATTGCACGATGAATGAACGGGGGGGGGGGGGGACATTGGAGTGGCACCCCACTGCGCTCTCTCCCCTTCACTTGTATTACGAGCGTTTGTTGTCCATCATCCGTGGATACCCCAGGACGGTGGTTTGGCCGATGAACGACAAGCAGTGTACCCATGCCAGATTCTTGTCCGATATTGGCCAATAATCATTGCACGTGTGTACCCAGCCTAAGCCCATAGGTTATAAATGAAATGGTGAGCTGCTACACATCCACGGCCCTGGCCATGCAAAAGCTCTGGAATGTCATATTGGCCATATGACCATAGATAAAGGTATTTAAAGTTTGTTTTTTTTTAGGCGGTAGTATCTAAGGAAGGAATCCTCTTTTCTGCATCAAGCCAGTCTGGCTGGGCCGACAGGCTTTACATGAACTTTAGAGAAGTAATGTCCACAGTAACACATACGTTTTGTAGAGGGATAACAATGTTTTCTGGTTAAAAATAGGATTTGCATGGTTTGTTTGGACTTTTAGTTTTAGTCCAGGGTTCCATGAACCCCTGGATTCCTTCAGAGGTTGCTTTGAGTTCCTTGAAGTAATTTGTGGCTCTCAGATCAGTTTAAATAACACCAATGATCTTTTTGGCTGTAAGGGTGATATTATTACCACCAACCAGCAATGTAAGAGACACTGACCGCCATGCTAATATACTGTGAGCTGTTGTATAGTATATATAGTAATATAGCAGAGGGTTCCCTGAGGACCTGAAAATTATTTTAGGGGTTCCCCCATGGTTAAAAGGTAGAAAAACATTGTTTCCGGATGGGAAAATATACCTGTTCTATCAGATTTTACTACCCGGCATCCCATTTGGTAGATTTACCTCACTTTCTATCTCTGACTTCTGTACAGGAAATTGTGTGGTTGCCTGTAGGACAGGAATTCATTGACAACCAACACATTGTTAGAACATTTTCTCATGCTACTGTTTTGTCTGTGTGCCCATTACAAAGATTTCCATCACTTTGTCCAGTCCGGATTTATAATTATCAGATAGTTTTTACATGAATTAAGACAATTTTTTAGTTCTTTGTCCTCAAGATTGTAACCACTAGGTATGCACACACATTGCCATGCAGATGAAAATGCTAAATGCAGCACATCGCTTACAAATGTAGTGCTTGCTTCATTAATGTGCACTGTTGTGCTGCAGTGCCTCTACATGGTATGCTTGGGGTGCCATTAAAATTTTTTGATGTTATTATCACATAGTATTTATATAGCGCACTGCATGTTTTATGAATGTGGGAGGAAACCAGAGTACCCAGAGGAAACCCACACAAACACAGGGAGAACCTGCAAACTCCATGCAGATAGTGTCCTGGCCGAGATTCGAACTTGAAATTTAGCGCTGCAAAGACAAGAGGGCTAACCTTGAGTCACTGTGCTGCAATGAATGTCTATCCAGCACACCAAGATGTCTTTGTGTTAAGACATGTTTGAGTTTCCACAATAGTCAACACGGTGTTTCTCATTCTTTATAACCTGGGGGAACCCTTAACATAAATATCAGGTCTTCAGGGATCCCCGGCTATAATTGCTATATCTAAAGCACACAGTATATTAGTGTGGTGGTCAGTAGGAAGAATGCCTCTTACATTGTTGGCTAGTGGAAAGGATGTCTCTCATACAGATAGCCAAAAAGATTATTGGTGTCACTTAAACTGCCATGAGAGGCTCAAATTGCTCCTAGAAAGCCCTAGCAATCTGTGTAGGAACCCTGGGGTTAACCTACATATTCCTCTCTTTATTTAGGAACATAGACTGCTTCCATTTTAAAGACATCCATCAAGGCTACAGACAGACTCCTGGGTTATACACTGTTGAAATACAAAGATTTTTACTGCTTTATCTGCAAAAGAAATAGTCATTTTGGTAAACTTTTCCTGTAATGTACATTTCTTACTCACTTAGCCACCGAGCAGAGCAAGGAAATGTCTGTGTTACCTGTTTGTCTCTATGTGTTGGTGTTGTCAGGCCTGTCCAGGGGCCGACTCGGAAAGCAGTATTGGTAAACCAGATCGTAACACCCCTGTGATCACCCTGCTTAGCAGAAATATGCATCTCAAGAATGGCTTGGAATTCCACGTTGGTTTATGTGCTGGAAGCTTGGCAGTGTGAAGTATCACCCCTTCAATGAAGTCTTGTCTCATTTCTACATTGCAAACAAATCTGCTACTCTGCTTCCCACAAAGGGTAGAAAATGTCAATACTGTCTGCAGATAGGAAAATATCAGTTCGTACGTTCTAACGTTTTGGCACTAATGTTTTGTTTGAAGACAGACTGGAAGGTGCCTAATCTCTAAGATTCTTCTGCTGGAAAGTAGTTTGGGATCATCCACACTACTCCATTAATTTTGCTGTCGTCTCAATGCAGTTGAAATCTGTGCACTGCTGCTATTAATATTATCAATAAACAGTATTTTATGTGATTGGCTTTTTCCCTTTTATACCAGTCTATGTAGAAAAAAGCCAGATTTTCATAAGATACCCTTTTAGGCTTCTCTACTTTTAAAGGGCTGCAGACGCTTCTCTCACCATAACACGGTGGGCAGCATGATGGCTCAGTGGTTAGCACTCTGGCCTTTGCAGCACTGGGTCCCAGGTTCGAATATCAGCCAGGTCATTATCTGCATAGCGTTTGCAGGTTCTCCCCATGTTTGCGTGGGTATTGTGGAAACTCAAACATGTCCTAACACAGACATATGTTGGTGTGCTGGATTAACATTCATTGCAGCACGGTGGCTCAGTGGTAACCACTCTGGTCTTTGCAGTGCTAGGTCTCAGGTTCGAAGCCTCGGCTAGGACACTATCTGCATGGAGTTTGCAGGTTCTCCCCGTTTGCGTGGGTTTCCTCCGGGTAATCCTGTTTTCTCCCACATTGCAAAAACTTGCAGTTAGGTTATGTGGCTTTCCCGGAAATTGACCTTAGACTGTAGTAATGACATATGAGGTAGGGACATTAGATTGTGAGCTCCTTTGAGGGACAATTAGTCACATGACTATGGACTTTGTACAGCGCTACGTAATATGATGGTGCTATATAAATACTGTGTAATAATAACACCAAGATTGCACCAGATATGGGTAAAATGAAGGCTGCACCTCTCTTTTAGAAATGAAGGACCTTTTGAAAAAAACTTTGGATTTCTTAGAACTGAAGAAGATGAAAATTTTTTATTTTGCCAAACCCACATTTTGCTACCCAAATGGAATGTTTTTATCTCATTAAAGCTTTAGATAAATTTTAGATGTTTTAAATCCCTATCTATAAAATAAATAGCAGGGTTAAAAGCAAATTTAAAAACATAATAATCATTTCAGTTCCGTTATTATCATTTATTCATCATTAAATGTAATTTTTAATGCCAGTTGTGTACGTTCCTTAATTGACTTTCTTGAGGTTTATTGTAACAGTGTATTGAGCAAAGCCAAGACTGGGGAAGGAAAAGACACACACAAGGATCATATTGATAGGAATAGAAAGAAGAGGTAACTCGGTGTGCTGCTATTCTTTTCACTGTCTAGTTACAGGGTGGGGTTTGAAAGGACCAGTAAGTAATTGGAAAAGTTCAAGCCCCCTCACTTGGTGGACGTATTTGTACTGCGGGAAGCTGTGTAAATTTTAGCAATTGATAGACAGAAATACAAATATAGAGTGTGTGTGCTCTCTGTGTTGGATGTTTACTTGGAGTTTGCTGTTTAATGAATGGTTTATGAAAGGATCTGTGTGCTTTAGGGTATGAGGGGTGAGTGCATAGAGGAGCTGCTTGGGCAGCTTGTAGACGGGTGGTGGGTGGCTATTGTAACCCAACTCTTCAGTAACTACCTAAAAACAGCTGGGTGGTTACTGAAAAGTGCCGGGTGGCTCGGCTAAAAGGGGCTGGGGAGAACACAGTTTACTTTTTGGATCTTAGACCAAACATGGAATAATTTTTGTATATTGATGAATAAGGCTAGACCCCTTTTTGACCAATATGTCCCATGTTTTTGTTAGTGGGTGAAGGTTTTTCTACCTTAGTCATTGATGTTCATTGAGTCTTAATAAAGATAAGCCCAAGCGTGTCACAATACGATTGCCTAATGTGTGTCCGTAGGGATTCAGAATGCCGAGTATACTTCATTGAGGAAGTCAACGTTTGAATTATCGGAGTGTCTTTGGCCTTTCGGTCTCTTGGGTTATGAAATGCCTTTTATTGCACTCAATTAGCAGAATGTTGTTCTTCCTAACATTGTTCTTCCTTCTTTTAAAAAATGTTATATAGTTGACAGTGACTTCTGTCTGTATGGGCATGAGAAATACTACACTAATACTTTATGAAGAGATATCTGTCAGTGCTCAACCAGAATTTTTTTTGCTGTGTAGGAAGAAATTATAGGTGGGTGGCAGCCCCTGTATTGTGACCCAACTTTTCAGAAACCACACAAAAGCTGCCGGGTGGTTACTGAAATGTGCTGGGTGGTGCGCCCAGCTAAAAAGAGCTGGGGAGTACACTGTATACCAGTTTTGATGTTGAAGGTTTAGTATTTTTGAGTGTAATCACTTACCTTCCCACTGCAGATCAGATGCTATGTCTCACTAATAAAGCCAAGTTGATCAGTTGCTTTAACAATGCAACCAGTAAACAATGACGTGACCACCACTGCTCAGAGCAGATAGGATTTTCACTGGCAACTTTCAAAACCCAATGCTTTTCAATGGTCTTCTATAATAATCGTCACACCCTGCTTTGGTGGTCTTCTATGGACAGGATGTGTCATTCAAAGAAAGCTGGACATCTTTTCTAAACCCAACTAGGGACTTAACAGAGAACCCTATCACATCATTACGGACTAATGCTGAGGTTTTTCTTGCAAAGCCGATAACAAATGTGAGCAGTTCAAGCTGATCATATAATAAAAGCGTCTATAGAGATCTTCTCCTACAGTTATTGTCTTCCCAAATCATTTATTTAAAAACTTAACTTGATAAGGATTAGAAACCCTCGTAGGAATTTACTGCTATCCAGTAAATAGAGATACCGTATTTTTCGGACCATTAGACGCTCCGGACTATAAGACGCACCAGGTTTTCCGCACGGGAAAACAAGAAAAAAAAAATTCATTTGATTTCCCCTGAGATCCAGCGTGCGGCACTTGTGCCCGCCCATGAAGGCGGCGCCGATCGGCATTCATGAAATCAATCGGCGCTGCCTTCGTGGGCGGGCACAAGTGCCGCACGCTGGGACACAGGAACACAGAGGAGGACACTGGCTGCGGGGACTGGCGGGGATACAGGTAAGTAAAAAAATATGCATTCGGACCATAAGACGCACCCTGATTTTCCCCCCACTTTAGGGGGAAAAAAAAGTGCGTCTTATGGTCCGAAAAATACGGTATATCCTATTTTTTAGGACTGTGTTAAAGAGAATCCATTTACTGCCTGTCATTGGCGATAATTTTACTGCAAAATATATACGCTGTAAGATGCTGGTTGCAAATATACCAGTTAGGGTTTGGCAGAGTATCTCATGAACAATAAACATCATTTATAAATAAATACCCCCCATTTATAAATAGAGCTTTTCTTCAGTTTGCCGTGTGTGGTTGTTTCTGTAACCCTATTGTACACGTGTCAGATGGTGCTTTCACTTCCTTAATTTTGTAAAGCTTGTTGGCTTAAAGGATACATTTAACCACATTTCTCACTTACACCTTATACACATAAGCAGATGAGCTGCAGATTTTGAGTTTGCCTGATCCAATAGATGTCCTTATTGCTAATCAATTAGTTGAAAATCCCAAAGCAATCAGATGTGTTTAAGTGTTCAAACATGCAAACTGACTTAAGCTACGTACACACTTCCAATTATTATCGTTGGAAAACGAACGACGAACGATCCTGCACGATATCTACGAACGATCGTATAGGAACGTTCGTTCATTACGCATGCTCAGACCATGGACGATTAACGAACGATCGTACACACGAACGATGTTCAACGATCGTCGTCCAATCCGATCCGCCGGTCCGGTCGTTCGTTTCCAACGACTTTCCGTCGTTCGTCGGCGTCGTTGGTTACTTTTTTTACGAACGATTTTTGCCCAATCGATCGTTCGTCGTTCGTTCGTCGTTCGTTTTGAACGATAAAAATTGGAAGTGTGTACGCACCTTTACGTAGTTTCAATCAATATCTACCAGAGAAATCTGATGGGAGAACCAAAAAAAGACCCTGTTTGTCGATTGGGTTCCACTAGCCCTTTAGATTGGATATTGGCTGTTGTGTACAAGGCATTACTTTTATGCTGATAACAGATTCAGCAGGAAACAAGCAAAGGAAAGTCTGCAATAGGGACAGAGACAGCAATAAAATGCTCAGCAATGGCAATGTAACCGACTGATAGACTGTGAGGATTACACTTTGCTGTACACACAGAGAGCCTATGGGAAAAGGACAAATGGGATACCTAGTTATTCTATTGACCCTTCTTCATGTGTAATGTGTTTAGTATTTTGTCTGGGATTTTACAATATCATTGCACTATGCCTTTTTTGTTACACATTCCACCCTGTGTTCTCCCCAGCCCCCTTTTTGCCATCGTTTTGCAGTAGCCACCTAGCTGTTTTTGCATGGTTTCTGAAAACTTGGGTCACAACACAGTGACATTGGACATTTGGGACATAATACAAAGGTGTTGTTAAAATGAGACATATTAAGAGGGTGGGCATTAGAGTGTTGGAACAAAGTATAGGGGAATGGTGGAAAACTGCCAGAGTTATAGGGAATATTGCAGTAGTCCCCAACTTGTGGAGAACATTTTGGTGGTCCGTGACTTTAGCCGGTGCACCCCCCAGCGGTGTCAGAAGAAGGACCCTGCTGGGGGGCGCACCGGCCAGAGCCCCGGACCATGTCCCCCGTATGGATCACAAGCTCAGGGCGGTGGGTTGTGTTTCCAGACACATCGCAGGCTCAGACTTGTGATGGGAGAGTGGGTGGGTTCTGGTATCATACCATTACTATGGGGGAAGTTTCTTCCCCTTTGCGTGACACACGGCTCCCCGAGCATATGCTGTCCGGAGTCCATAAATTTAGTTGTCTGTGACGTACAAAAGTTTGGGGACCACTGGGTTACTAGATCCCTATGGCAACAACAACTGAAAACACTACATTTGTCACTTTCACACCCCCCACCGCACACACTCTTTTTGACCACCTGCTTCTTCCCAAAAATTTCTGGGGTGGGGGGATTACTGCCAACATTATAGTGACGAGGATTCCTGAAGGTGCAGACTGTGTATTGCAGAAGTAAACCTAATGGCAAATGGTTATAGTGAGCACAACACGATTTTGTCCAACTGATTTTCTTTTGTACCTACATTTTTTTTTTTTTTTATTTGCTCAATTTTTCTTTATTCTTCACATATGTAGAATGCCATCCATTATCTTTCACAGCTCATAATAAATGTTTGCATTTTCACAGAAACAGAATGTCAGAAGGAGACAGTATCGGCGAGTCAGTTCATGGCAAGCCCTCAGTGGTATTTCGCTTTTTCTCAAGGTTAGGGCAGGTAAGTACAATGCCAATTTTTATATTTTTTACTAAAATATGACTACATGCAGGGCTTTATAATGAAAACATTCTCTTGGTTTTAATACATGTGTTAAAAATTCCTATTTATTCCTGATACCCCTGGCTCTGAAAATAGAGCCGGGTTATGCAGTTGTTTTAGCTTGTCATGTGTCTACTTGTTTGGACTGAAACCTTAATGTACACGTGTCACTTTTAGAACATGAATAATTCCACTCCTTTATTTTAGCAAAGCTTGTTTGTGTAGAGGCTATAATTATTCAGAACACGTTCTGCACAGATATCATCTTTTCAGTTTTTGGATGATTTTTCTGTACAAAGTCTGTGCTGCACAACGTTGGGAGAGATGTGTTTTTGACTGGGATTTGTAAATGTAGATGTAAATGGAAGGGCTGGAAGCTCGTGTTCTGAAAAAAATATATTTTGTCCCACTTATATTTATAGTTGTCCCTAGATGAAGAGGAAATATTCCTGTGGTGACGCCTATTCTGGGGACAGCTGTCTAAGAGTGTAATCCTGCTCACTTTGGAAGGTTTCCTTTAACTTGTGTCTTTTGAGCAGAGAGCGGAAGAAAAATCTCCCCGGGGGTACGGAGATGGCATAAAAAGAACCTGATAGGGATTTTAACACTTACCTATTCTCTCCAAATAGGTTTTAGCTATACATACACGTTAACCTTTTCCATTGCTATCAAAGAAGCTTTTTTCCCAGATTTCCTAAAGAGCTGTGCCCAGAAAATGCAAGCAAAAGGCAAAGGACTAGTCAATATTATTGCCTGTGGTCTTCTTGCAGCTGATTCTTTCCCCATTACTGATGTACCATTCTTTGATCTGCACTGTGTCTTTGTTTGGAGTTGCCATCTTGGTAGTGGCAGTTCTTTGCTTCTTCTAATCAGAGTTGATCCTTGGTATAGTGGAGATCTGTTGGGGAAATAAGTACCAGAAGGAGAGGTGCAGAAATAGATCCAGATCTGTTACACTTGTTCCAGTGTTTGTGTTTTTTTATATATTACACAAACATTAAAAAAAAGGCTTGGTAGATAATATTTGTGGATTGGTATCATGTAATTGAGGTAACTAAATTTTTGGGTGGAAGCCAATAACCTCACTGCATGTTTTTGGGATGTGGGACGAAATCGGAGTATCGGGAGGAAACCCACGCAGACACAGGGAGAACAAATGCTGGAGTGCTAACTCTGAGCCACCGTGCTGCCCACATTGCACCACATTTTGAAACATGTTTTCTTTTTTTTCTTCCAGATTTACCAGTCGTGGCTAGACAAATCTACACCTTACACAGCAGTACGATGGCTGTTGACTATGGGCCTAAGCATGCTCTACATGATAAGGGTGTATATACTACAGGTATGTCCTGCTATTTGTAGCAGCAAACATTATTGAAGATGCAGTTCACAGGAATTTCAATGTTTGTATTTATCAAATATTCACCCACTTGCAATTTTGTATGCAAATAGAGCTTGGTAAATAATGTGTAAGTGCAGTTTTACAATAAAAAATACTAATCTGCGATAGAAAAAATGAATCCTTTAATGAGTTGCACTTTCACCCTAGAAAAAAACTATATGGTTTAGAAAGTCAATCTAAGTTGCTGTTGAGAAAATATCTCCTAATGGGGTATTTGGATACAGTGTTATAGAACATACCAGCACTTTGCTACCTAAATATCAAACAATAAACCAAATATGAATTAAAAATGTGAACGTTTACAATAAGTCAATGGTGCAAAATGTGGACATGACAATGCTATTAATATATAATGTGATAAATATTATATCTCATAATACGTTTCCTAAAGTAACCCAGAAGACATCAATATAAGTATAGTGCCAGGTATTTGTTCTCCTTCCCATTGTCCCACAATACACTACATAACATAGACCTTTTATTGTGGAGGTTTATATGTGCTGTATTTGTGGTTCCTTTATAAGCTCAAGATCCAGAATAAGCGTGGAATGTCTAAAAAATGCTAGTTTTTAGCTGTAACTTCTGACACTTATTCAAGACTGTTGTGTTTTTTATTTCATGTGTTTTGTTTTTTTTTTTTTGTTCTTTGCAGGGTTGGTACATAGTAACATATGCCTTGGGTATCTACCACCTAAATCTCTTCATAGCATTTTTATCCCCAAAGGTAGACCCATCCTTAATGGAAGATTCAGGTACATTATCTTGTTTTTTACTTACTGAACTCTTTACAACTGTGTAATGTCATTGATGATAAATGTTGTTAACTTTGGTGTGGCCATATATTGGCAAAAGTCTCCCAAAATATTTTACCTCCCATACAAGATACCTTGCCAGTACCAGTGTTTACAAAGTTGCCAAATGCTGGCTGCCTATATATACATGGATTTGTTCCAGCACCAAGATATCCTTGTCAGATAGAGTAACATTGTGCCATTTGTTTTTTTATATGTACATTCTGTTTGACTTGAGTTACTTTTGCAACCTTTTTCTTACTATCTTACTGTAAAGTTTATTTGAGGCCCAAATAAACCCAAACTTGTACCAGACTCTGGTTAACAAGTGTATAGAAAAAGGTGGTGAACAGAATATTGATCTTAAGGCCAATTAGGCCGCATTACATCTATTCCCCTCATCGTTGAATCCAGCCAGTGGAATGGTCAATCATTTGCAACCATCTGACACCCAAAGCAGAAAGAACAATAGATGTCAGGCTACGTTTCCCAACATCCCTTCATTTTAGCACTAAGCATGTATCTACATGAGAAGGAAAGATAAGCAGTCACAAGTAGTGAGGTGGTGAGTGATTTTACATCTTCAGTTCCTTAGAAAAAAAGAGCGGTAGCAGAAAACTAAAACCCATGGGAACTCCTGTAGCTGCACAGATATAAAATGAGTTTTTGAAATACAAGTTCATTTTCAGGGTCAATATTTGAATACTTTAAATAAATTCTTTGTTCAGTTTTGCCTATAAATGCACTTGAATGCTGTGTGTGTTCAATGAACCTTTTGCACACAAACTGAGCCACTGCCAATTTAGTGCTAAACTATCTGATTGATATTCCTATCGGTAATTAATTGTTTGGAAACCACTGCACACTTGTGCTAAATTCTCTCATTCCAAACATGTTTTTGACTAAAATGGTCAGTTTTCATCAGTACATCCAATACAATATGTGTAGTTTGCACTAATATTTACATAATGGATTAAAACCTAAAAGAAATGCCCAGAAGTGCTTCTTGCAGTTTACGGTCCCATTCAAGTCTTAACAGTGCTACAATCTCATCTGCTGAATCACCTTCAGATTTATATTGTGTGTGCCTAACCCTAAGATGTACAATCACAAAGCTGGTAAATGAGGTCATTAGAATGTAGGTAAAAAGACTAAGGCTAGGTGCACACGTGAAATAATTGACGTTAGAAAACAAACGACTAACAGATCAGACTAAAAGATCAACGATTATTCACAATTTTTTTGAACAATCGTATAGTGCAGGATTCTGTACATGCTGTAACAAAAAAGACAAGTATAATCCACCAATAATGTACACACACTAGATATGAACGCCTAAACGATGCATGAAGTGACAGGTACTGGAGAAAGTGTACTGCAGAACCATCCACAATCACTATACGACTGTACACACGATAGATAGCGAACAATCGTCGCCCAAACAGATCCACCAGGATGGTTGTTTGTTTCCAGCTACATTGCTCGTTCATTGGCGTCTTTGTGCACTTTTTTTTGTTAATGATTATCAAATGATCGGTCGTTAATCGTTCGTTTCCAACATCAATTATTTTAGCTACGTACACGTCAGGAGATTCTCATCTGATACAAGCTGCTGCTGGGCTTGGTCTCGGACAGGAATTTGACATGTGTACAGAGGTCCTTCATGTATCCGTCCTGGTGGATACATGAACGACAGAATATGATCAACCGCAATGGAAGTGAAGGAAGAAGGGTACAGTGGGGTACCACTCCTTCTTCCCCCTCCCCTTTCCAAAACGACACTGTATGTACATTTATCTTTCAGTCATTTGACGTTAAAAACGATCGTGAAATATTGATTCCAGCGACAATATTCGTGCGTGTGTACATAGCCTAAGGCCTTGTATACACAAGCGCATCACCAATTTGTTTTCTAAAAAAATTCCTGTCTGAAGTATAAAAATGTCTCCTTGTGCACCAACCCTAAAACAACTGAACAAAAGTGTCATACTGTATAGCCATCTCCTTTGTCATTCCTGGGTCTCCAGACTCTCTTGTAACAAAAATGCTATGAGGATTATATCAAAGAAAACAAAAGCTTTCGATAACTGACAGATTTACCCTCATCCATCAGGCCAGACTTGGTTTCAGGAGACAAAGTGTCCTTTGTGGTGTCTTACAGGCTGACACCAGGCTGGCAATAATACTCTGACAGGGAAAGACCTAAACTAAAAAGCACCTACCTATCCTTAGGAGGTAAATCTGCACTCGTATAATATGAGTGGAAAATTAGATTCTTACAAATGATTTCATTTCAAAGGGCATTGGTTACGTTGTTTTTGCAAATCAAAGTCTGCCAAAATGCTAATTCTGATTTTATACAGACTGTGTATGTGTATTTACATATAATTAATTTTGTATCTGTAGATGAGGGGCCTTCATTACCGACAAAACAAAACGAAGAGTTCCGTCCATTTATTAGACGGCTTCCGGAATTTAAATTTTGGTGAGTTTTGTTTTCGTGTGTCTAGACTTACATGAATTAGTTGAAGCAGAACTAAAGTTCCACTAAAAATTGTTTCAGTCGGGTAGTGCGTTATTACGGAAAAGGACCGACGAGGATCCTTCTGCAATAGGCACGGTTAACCTGCCTGATCAAAAATGCTGAGCTATCCTGGCTTCACCTTTCTGGGATTGAATGAACCCCCGTGCGTTTGTGCAGGAGTTACGTCATTCTGGCCCTGTGATATAATAGGGTATGGTGGGTATAGCGGGTTTTGGTTCCACTTTAATCTTTGGCCCTAGCCTGTTTGTATTTTCCAAAGTCCAGGAGGGTGGGAGGTGGTGTGTTAGGTTATGTGCTCAAAAATGCATTTAAGTATTAGATAAGGAAAGTGATACAAACTATATGACACCTAACGCCCTGTTGCCCTGTTTCTCACCTGTCTTCATTTTTATTTTGGTTGTGATCACATTGTTGCAATCTGAGCAACTAAGCAGCATATTTCACTGTGCGAATGTATTTTTAATTCAGACAATTTTATTGAAGACACCAAGGAAGGGTTTTTTATAGTCTAACCGTGACAATTGACTGTAAACCAAGAAATACTCCCAACAAAATGTTTTACATTCCCTATTAATAACTAAATCATTAAAGTTGTACATATCTCTTTAATAACATTAGTGCAGTAGTTACCGAAAATTGACTTTTGTGTTCTAATCAAAGAAACCCAAAATATCAATATGTGTGTTGTATGATTTGTAAGATCGGTAAGTAAAGCCATTGCTGAATGCGTGGATGCTGGCTGTAATATAAGTTGTGTTTGTATGCGGATGCTCATGCCAATACAGAACCTGGCAGGAGGAAATGCTTTGTTCGCTTGTTTCCACTGATTGGTAGGGGGAGTGACATGTTACCTAAGCAGCACATGACAAGTTTATTCACATTTTTATAAAGAGTTCTATCAGACATACATGAGTCAGGAGCTGTCAGTGATAAGTTCCCTGCAATAGGAGCTAACACACCGCTGGTCATAGTACCACCATCGAAGGTAGATTAGTGTTCTCTCTGCGTGGGACTCCTTTAGGAGAAAAAATCAGAAAAGTAGGGAAACCAGAAAAATACTAGTCATAACGAACCAAACGAACCAGAAAAGGAGTGGGAGTTTCTGTATGTAATTGGCTGGTTGTAAAAATAGCACAGTGAAATCAGCTGTCATATATGTCAACAGGCCTTCAGAGAAAATCCTGCATGTATAGTGTTTTCTGCATTGTTGCAGCTTGAATAGGGCATAGTGATAATATCATGCTTTAGAATATGTGTTATATTGGGCACATTGTTTTATACCTCATTTACCTGAACTTGTCACTATTTTGCTGCATACATTTATAAACGTGAATACATTTATTGCAATTAACATAGTGTCAGTGAACCTGTCAGTGTAGATTCCTGTGGCAACCGCAAATTAAGCATAACAGCTGAAAGACGTTTGTGCTAATGTAAGCAGTGAATTAGGGTTGCTGTTTACAAGTTTAGAAAAAGTAAATTATGAGCAGAGGACCATTTTTAAACTGTTTGGAGAAAAAAAAATATGAGAGCGTTACATTTATGAAGCATTATAAGTGTCTGCTGCTTAATGACACTTATATGACTAAATGAGTCAGCTGAATGACTCCGATGAAGGTGCATTGCCTTCTTCCTTAGCCAGTAGATCTAGAGCTGGGATTTCCTAGCAGACATCTCTGCATACTTTCACAGTCAGAATTCACCCTGTATAAGATGTTTAAAAAAATTAAATATTTATCAAATATCAGTATATACCCTTCCAAAAATGGTACATTTTACAAAGTTGCTCAGTCCAGCTCTTGCTAATGCGGAGATTTTTGTACGCCAGGTAACCTACATCCCTACATAAACTTTAATGTAGCATCACGCTGACACGCGTGTATACTGGCAGAACAGGGCCAATCACGCCTGTCAGCATGATTGAACTATCTTCAACTGTTTTACTGTTCCTCGCTACCAACATTGCAGAATACCTTTTATCATACACAATCAATATCTTCAACCTATGAATTACATATATTTCTCTTCTTTTGAGAACTATGCTTGTCTCACCTTACATTCTGTTATGATCTCAATGCATCCCCTGAAGAAGCCTATCGGCTAAACACGCCAGGATTGAAACGTATTGTTCTGCTTAAAGTTGTACTAATGTGATTTGCACCTTGTCATTAGTTGAATGATAAATACAATTTAACTTTTTCCACAAAAAAAACAGCTTTTCTCCTAATTTCTCATTTAAAATTTGGGGCCGGCAACTAAGAAACCACTAGAAGGGTGTTACTATCTTTGTATTCCCTATCTCATAAAAAAGGATAAATGCACATATAATTGTAAGAGAAGATTTTTGTTCAAATAAATGATGGGGTGATGGGGTCTGTTTTAAACAGCAGGAAAAACTTTCACAGCTTAGTAATACCCATACTTCATTCTGAGTTGTTTGACTTGATTCATATCCTCTAAATTCAAGCATCCATCTCACTGACAGAGCTCGGACTTGGTAGTATATTTAGAGTATTCATGTAGTAAATGCTTCTAACACAGGTGGTTACAGAGAACTGCTGCATCTGTATGGGTAGACAAGCAGTGTTCTCCCCAGCACCTTTTAGCTGGGCGGACCACCTGGCTGTTTTTGGTTGGTTACTGATGATTTGAATCAGAATACAGGGGCTGCCACCCGCCTACATTTTCTTCCCACCTGGCTAAAAAAACATTTGTTTGGGGGTTGAACACTGAGGAGAATACTATAGATGTCCGCAGCAGGTGGCATTGCATGTAAAAATTTGCGAGCACAGCTCTTGTTCAGGGAAAGGGTATTCTTTTTTTATTTAGTAGTCACAAGCATGAGTTTTTATTCCTAAAGACAACCAAATATGTGTGCTTTGAATAATACTGTTTCACCTTTGCTTTCTAGGCACTCAGCCACAAAAGGAATCGTCGTTGCCATGGTGTGCACATTCTTTGATGCATTCAACGTCCCTGTATTTTGGCCTATCCTTGTCATGTATTTTATCATGCTCTTCTGTATAACCATGAAGAGACAAATAAAGGTAAGTTCTGGGTTATATTCTAATTTGAATTTTGGATAATAACCCCCCTAGCGGTAATCCTGAGTGTGACTCGGGGTGGATTTTACCTGCAATCCCTAGTCACACTCGGGGTCGCTTAAAACGTAATGAAAACTCACTTACCTTGCTCCGTCGCTGTCCCCCGGCGTCCTGCTGGTCCCCACAGGTCATGGGGACACGTCCTCCTCCTCTGATCTTCAGCCAGTGAATGCTGAGTCTCTCCGGGGTTTCCCGGTGACGTCTGTGCATGCGTTGGTGCGGGCGGGAAGAGCGCCGGGAAATAATTAATTGAATAATTTTGTATTAGATTCAATACAAAATAGCTGTTTTGAGTCCAATACAAAGAATTAGTGCGTTAGGGGGGGTAATTGGTATTTAGGTTTTCAAGAAACTGTCTCTAGAAGACTCTTCTGTGTCTGACACTTCAAGAAGTGTTAAGCCATGTACAGATGCTTCATGCTTGTCCTCTCCTCTCTTATATAAAACTAGAAATCTGAGGCCTGCAGGTGAACCATAGCCCGCTGCAAGGGACTTGGCATGTGACACTCCCAGAGAAATTTTCAACTAGCCTAGCTCTGCAACAAAGTAGACATTGACCATTCTGAGATCCACCTCATCAGGATTCTTGATCAGTGTGTAGCGTACTCTCCAGTGCTAAGTGATTGCGGAACAAGCATTTATGCCCCTTATATTTAAACACTTGCCCTGGGTGACCCAGACAGTAATGCAATTCTCGGGTCTTACCAAATTAACTAACTACCTTGTCAACTACTCAGTCTGTTTTTATGGATGGAACTCTCTCCTTGACTGTCTCCATACTAGGTAATCTCTCCTTCCCTGCCAGCTATCAGTATTTGGTCTTTCAAAGGATTTACAGGCAGTCAATTTCAGAGCTTTCATCTTTTACTATGACCAATAGTCTTCCATCCCCATTTATAGATTAAATTCATTAGATGTGGACAACAGATATTGAATGCAGAATGTCACATTTTGTCTTTCTTCTGTAACATACATTATCCTTGTGACTAAACAATACTACTTGTTTTTTTTTTATCTTGTAGCACATGGTTAAATACAGATACATCCCATTCACGCATGGGAAACGGAGATACAAAGGAAAGGAGGAAGCCAGCAAGCCATTCTCCAGTTAAAAGAAACTATCACCTTCTTTTTGACTTTCTTATGTAAAAATTAAACCAAGAAAAAAAAAAAAAAAAAAGAAAAACAGTTTTGAGCCATTGTAACAATGCCTTTTTATCCACATGAGCTTAGATGTTTTTAAACAATGGCAGTGCACCTTTTCTTAAGATGTACGCGCCGTTTAGTTGCACAGAGCGTTTTCTCTGTGTATGTGTACGGATTAGTCAGGCAGCTGAAATGGAAGAGATGATTCTAGTCACTCAGATTTAGAGTAAACTGGTCACTTTGCAGCAGGCTGTAAGAAAGCCTGTCAAAAAAAAACAAATTGTCTGTGTGAAAAGCTGCCTTTCTCCTGAACGCTTACTGATTGTGAACGCTTACTGAAGTGGTTAGCTAGGAGCAACATTGTTACAACTAAACAAAAAAGGTTCCTACAAAATCAATAATACCTGTCGGTGGTCTGCCAAGCCCAATGCATTTCCCTGCAGACAACCCCTAAAAAATCTGGGTGGAGTGGATGTCTGGAAGCCTCCTGCGTGCCATGGTTTAATCTGGCCATTGCTTCATTACTTTGTCCTAGTGATTGTAGGGCCTGGTGGATGGAACCACAGGGCACAGTAGGTGACCAATCATCTGTTGCTCTGCAAAACAACAAAACTCAACAAATGCTATGGGTGTGTATTATTATAAGTCAGATTTATTTAAAACTTTTTTTAGTGGTTACAGTGTGCAAGTATGTAAGCCAAGCAGAAATGCTGAGGCTTTTCATACAAGTAGTTTCTTTTGAACGAAGCACAGATAGAGGTTAGGAAAGGGTAGACCATGCTTTTCTAGTGAAGTTGAACACCTTTCCTGCTAATGGTGTTCTCTGAAGCTGCTCAAAAGAGAATATTGAGATGTAGAGAGCACTAGAAAACACAAAGCAAAGAAATTAGGCAAAAATCTCTAATTTATCTACCATCCACACAAGTAAAAATTGCACCTACAGTTTCCTCTGCTGCTGAAAACCTAAATTTACTGAAACTTAATACTTATTTACCCTTTTCTGTCCTCTTCTAGTATGACATTAAACTGCAAAGTGACCGGAGTAATGTATTGTTACTTTATACACATACAGTCATGAAGGAGTTAAAACCCTCATTTCTATTATATTGATGGATGTATAATGAGAGAAGTTTGGCTTCAGAGCAGCTGCCACCCCATGTGTATCTGGATGGTTTGCTTTAAGCAAAATAGGGAACACCTGTTTTTTTGTTTTTTTTTTATTTAATATTCCTGTTATTTCTAATTTGACAAGTGCTTAGTTGTTGATCGGGCATGGAGTAACCATTGGACATGACATTCCTGCTGTTCTTCCTGGATTTGGCAATTCCATGAGACTTTCCCTACGGGCTGTCCATTGTAGACTGATTGTACATGGTTCATTGCCTGTACTCTCTCTAGGAGTTTACTGATTATATTTGATTAGCTTCTCACTAAAGAAAACCCCTAAAGTAATACTGAAATTGCTGTAATGTTTTTTTCTTCTTCTATGCTTTTAAATTATCTTATATATGGAATGCCTCCATAATCACAGATTTATTTGACTGTCCCTGTTTAAAAGAATTCAAAGCAGATCTATACTCAGATGTCAAAGCTATGTTATCAGTCCTACTGCAACATAAACAGAAGCAATGAAATACTTTTTGCTTGCTCCGGCTGCCTCCTAAAGTCAGGTGTGACCATTGCCCTGGCACTGATGTTGAGGTGTTCAAGCTGATTGGCAAGCTGTGGCTTAATGTCAGTCCACCTATTGCCAGTTCCAGAGACCACACTACAAGGTGTCTGCTTTAAAGATCTTCAGGGAAAGCAGCAGAGATCATCTGTTTCAAGTAAACAGTTCAGTACTTCTGTTGCTATTTTTATACTGCAGTTAGACTGATAACTTATCTTTAATGTAATATATTGGTATATGTCCGCTTTTAAGGAGAACACAACATGAAGTCATAAATATACAAAGAGAAAATCTACTTCCCTGTGTCTGTTTTCTGTTTTAGGATTAGAACCTAAAAACAATTTTTTCTGATGGGAGTGGGAGGTGATGGTTTGATGTCCTGCTTTGGGGGATTCTATTCACCTTATTCTCCATAACCATATACTTGATCGTAATATCCTACAGCAATCCCTTTATTGTATTCTTTGTTTGCAGTTCTTTAGAAGAATATTGGGTAACATTTTCAGGTTAAATTGTTAAACCATAATCGTACCTGAAAACCAGCTAAGTAGTACATTTAATACAATAAATGTCAGTGGAAGTGGGGAACTACAGCTTGGCCAAAGCCACCTATACTCATAAGGTACAGTACATCTAACACAACTTTATTTTTTTTTTTTATATATTACCTGTTTTCCAAATTGATTAAAAGCATTCAACATTGCAAATTTCCAGCTGTATGAAGGGGGGGATTCTTCTTTCCACAGCTCTTTTATCTGCTGCCCATTGAGGCAGCTTGTTAGAGATATCCAGCAATCCCCCTTACCCACTCACTCAAATTATCTGACAATAGGGCCGAACAGTCCAACCTCTATAAGCTGCGCTGCAAGCAGGGGAGAGTAATAGGTACCTTCAGAGGTAGCTAGAGGTTCCTTAAACCAATTTTGCTCTTTTTGACATTTCTCCTAATGGCCATCAGTGTAAGGCAATATTCCTCCTGATTACCTTGCCAATATACTGTGAGCTGTGGTTATAGTAATTATAGCAGGGGTTTCCTGAGATCTGGAAGTTCGTTAAAGGGTTCCCCCATAATAAAAAGTTTGAAAGAGACTTCTGTATAATCTAAATTACAAGCAAAAAGTGAAAAGGTACCAAGAAAGGTAAGCCCTAGGAAGGAGCATTGGTAGCCTTGCGTCTTATTTGTCTCTGGGTTCACTCTAGGGTGATGTGCAGTTATTCCGTGGGGAAAAGGAAGGGAAATAAAGATTTCTCAAGGGAAGGTCTGCAAGAGGGTTTGCAAAAAATAGTCAACACCTTTTGCATTCAAAGTTCACAACTTTTTTGGTAGATTCCCAACAGGAAATAAAGGGCATGTATATGTAGAGTGTGGTTGTATTTTATAGTCTGGGTTTAATTATACAAACTTTAGATGTAACTTTAGTAATGGGATGAATTTTACAAACGTGAGCCAAGTCAGTTGGTCTTAGAGCTAAGTGACAACAGTTAAATTTTACACTAATTAATATATGTACTGACTAAGCTTTAATCCTATAGTGGAGAAGTGCTTTATTATGACTATTATCTATGAAATAGGGAATCTTATCTTACCAGAATATTAAACAACAAATCATAATTGAGAGTTTGAGATGGTACCTTTTTGCCAACTTGGATTACAAGTACCCAAGAATTGCTCATGACTCCGATCCCACAGCCTTGCCCATTTTACAGTCTCTGCTTTACCGGTGCCGGGTGGTATCCTTGCTGTCATTTTCAGGTCCCTACTATCAAGAGTATAGGATGTCATTTTTCCTGAAATGTCAGAAAAATGTTCTCAGTTTGATGAGTGACTACAAACTGTATAAAGGCAAAATGGTGGACAGAATATCAGTTTCATGGATCAAATGTGCTTTCACACTGCATTATTGTCATTCCATAGTCATTATAGCTGAATGACTTCTCTCTTAATAGAGCTGGTTGGAGGGTCGATCAGATCTGTTTATGGGAAACTAAACATAGGAAAAATAAGCTACCAGGCTACATTTTGCAGTGAAACAATATGTCATCATAGGGAGGCAGAACCTGTAGTCACAGGAAGTAGGTGAGAAATTGTAGGATACTCCATTCCAAGCGACCCAGCTGTTACTGATAACGTGTAACAAAAACATAGCAAAGAATTGAAGTTGAGCTCCAAGATAAAATAATTTGAAAATAATCTTTCAGTGGGGCAGATTTTTAATTAGTAGCATGGGAGTGATCATTCATTTTACCAAAAATCTCCCCAAAAACACCAAATGTCTATTAACCATATTTTAGGAATGCTGCCATATTGGATGAGATGTCCGCAGGCACAGAGCTGACACGCTATAGCTTTGTTTCTTTACCACGGTCCAGTGGAACACTGAGGTTCTTTCAGAGGTTGCTAGGGGGTTCCTTGGGTAAAGAGCTAATTCTTCCTCTCAGGTCAGTTTGTCCTTTTGGCTATCTGTAAGGGTGGCATTCTTCCCGCTGACCACCACACTAATATAACGTGAGCTCTGTATATAGTATTTATAACGGGTTCACCAAAGACCTGAAAGTTATCTCGAGGGTTCTCCCATTTTCAAGAAAGGCTGTTTTATAGTGTTCCCATTACCTCCACCCCTTAACAGCTTCAGGTTAATCAGAAAGGTGAGGTTAAGAGGAGCTGGACCCATGCAGACAATGTTTAGACACCCCCAGAAGAGAAGTCTGTAATGTGGCAGACAAGAGGAGGATATTTGGCCGTGTTTGGGAATCATCTCTTGTAGTAGTTATATTCCCCTTCAGGTCATAGGTATATTTGTGCTTTCTTAATGGAAAGGAAAACTTGACTTTTCTGTACTTTTGCATTTTTTTAATGACGGCCGTTTTATCGTAATGCAGATGAGCTGATTGGTAAAAGGTTTTCTTCTACTGCTATCTCTACATAATAATGCAATGCAACAAATAGAGATAAAATGACTGTTGTCGGATCTATTTGTGCAAGATTGTATGCCCTCCAGCAACACTCATCTCCTATTCTTTAACTCTGCATTGAGGAAAGAAACCGTGTTCAGAATGTCCATGCTCATTCAGCTGCCCTGATGTCTGCCCTTATGTACAGATGCTGGATGAATGTACCTGGTTGTCTGATCTGTGCAGCTGTTCACCAACATAGCAGAGTGATTTCCCCTGGCAAATCAATAGACGACCAATGGCTAAATGAGCAATTCTGTTGGATATAGAGAAGGCTGCAGCGGGGTGCCTTCTGCTTGTGCTCCCCTCTCCATAGAACAATCAGCAATGTCTGTACAGCTCTCGTTCATTGCCCCTGGAAACCATAGTTGGTGATCCAACATCTGTACATAACAGAGGACTGAAGGAAATTCTGCTAGTAACAACATAGAGTTGGTTATCATTAGGATTAATAGGATGATTTTCTTTTTAAATGGTTCAAAACAATGTTTTTCTTTTGTATAATTACTTTAAAGAAATGTAAAATATATATATATTTCCAATTTAATTTTTTGTTGAGAATATTTTACCATATTTTTTTCGTTTCACCTTCCCTTTATTACAACCCATACACACTGTGCAACATGTGAACAGGGCTGGAGCTAAAATCTGTCAGATGTTTAATTTTAATATTTTTTTGTACAAAATGCTGATTTGCATGTTCATTTTGAATTTAGATGTAATGCAGTTTGAGAAAAAAAAACTTTGCTAGCCCCAGACTCCATCCCTAAAGTAAGGACCGATCTTTGGCCACAGAATGGGGTACCTCGGTTTGTAATAAACAGGATTGGGCTGGATATGCTGTTGTGATTTATGACTGTGTTCTAAAGGCATTGGATAGTGATGCCTTCTTTCAAACACTGATGTCTAAAATAAAATGACATGCTGGAATGGCAGCAAATGTATTATTATAGGTTAGGAAGGGCTTCACATTCATTCTCCCTATAATAAAGTGAAAGATGGCTACACTTTGTTCCTATTTCCACTCATCTGCTGTATCCATTAGGTTGGGGTCTTGAACTCTTGTATTTTATGAAGAGGTTTTCAAATTAAAAAAATGCAGCTAGAGGTGTCATCCTGGTTAAAAAGGGCAGTGTTCGGAAATTTATAGTAGATTACAGTGTTCAACCCAGAAAACTCTTCAGTAACTACTCAAAAACAGCCGTGTGGTTTTCTTAAAAGTGCCGGGTTGTGCACCCAGCTAAAAGGGCCTAGGGAGAACATTGGATTACACTGGTTGTCTTTCTAGGAAATGCTGGTAGTGACTTCAGCCCTACAGCAATGGGGCAGATGCCCACTGGAATTAGTTTTGGCTATTCTTGGTGTGTAATGTTAATTTTTGCACAGGATATCATAAGTATACCGAGACCATTCCTTCCAGACTTTCTACTCATTCGTTCTGATGTTTGATATTAGTATCGGTGTTCCCCACCCTGCTCCCTCAAGGGCTGTGTGTCTGATCAGCTGACTGCCAGTCTATTACGCCTGTTATTAAATCCCAGATTGATTTCTGCACAGATTTAATTTAAAGTGATCCTGTAACCAAGCTCAGGTCATTACAGTATGTCCAGATTCTTAACAAGCATTAATTAGGCTTAAAAACAAACCACCTTTCACTTCTGTAGCTGCAAATACTGGGGCCACAGGTTCACTGGAAAAAAATAAGTCTTTACAGTACCTTAATGTCCTAAAACTAGGTGTTCCAACACAGTATCGTAAAAACATGAAATGCAACAGCAAGTGATAATATGTATGGCAACTCTAGGACTTATGTAGGTGCTCCCTATGTAATCTGCCTACGTACCCAGCTTCACCTTCCTGAAGGAGTATTGAGACTCAGATAGGATAGAGTGGAGGGATCTCACTATTGGAATCCCCTAAATGCAGCAAAATTTTGATTCAGCCAGCTTCTAATATCTCATACTGTAGGACTATAGACTGATTTCTTAACAATATGTGAAGGCGGTGCCAGCAACTTAGAATTAAAACAGAAGTGTAGATCATTTTTGGACTTTGACAGTCACCATTTCAGGTCAGCATATGCTAGAGTTTTTTTTAATTTTACTAACAATAGGGATTTTGTATGAATGAGAGGACTCAAAGTGATCAGTCTATATGATTTTGTCCAAATCTGAAAAGGTATATGAGTACATGAACCAGCTGAAACATATATGACACCGTTAATAAAGCAGTAGACAGGCCAGCTTATTAAAGATGAGGCTGTGCAAAAAATAAAATATATGTACAAATCCCATCTTTCTACTATATTTCCTGATTAAGGCATGAATATGGGGCACAACATTACATTGTTTATATTGGTATCAATATATGTAATATTTTATTTAAGAGACTGATATACAGTTAGGTCCATAAATATTTGGACATATACAACTTTTTTTAAATTAAAGCTGAAAGTCTGCAGTTCAACTGCATCTGAGTTGTTTTATTTAAAATGTATTTTGGTAAAGTACAGAACCAAAATGAGAAAAACGTTGTCTGTCTAAATATATATGGACCTAACTGTGTTATATTTTATGCATAGTGGTGGGACATCCCTTCCCCTTTTCACTCTGGTGGTCATCTAGACATTAAAAAGAGGTTTCAACTCTAGATTTGGCACAACAACGTGTGACAGCCAGTGAAGCAGCATTTTATGAGGGGAAAACCATGAGGACCTCCAGCTTTCCTTCCAGACAAACATGTGTTAACTGAAGAGTCTAACACACAGTTAACATAATTCCAGAATTTATTTCTTTATTAGCAAAACATTATTCAATTAAATAGTTATTAGTGAAAACAGATTAGAGGCAAGTGATGCTGCTTTTTCTCTACATGAAGATATTGTCTTCACACATTAAAGTATATATTAACAGCACAATAATTAAATCCAAATACTTTCTAAAATAAACAATTTTATAACACAACTCAAACTCTGTTGGCTGAAGAGGTCTTAGAGGATTCAATCAAATCTGGCTTCTGAAGGTGAAAACATTACAGCATTATCCACATGAACATGAATCTGCTTCTTCTTACGTGTTTTTTGACAAGGTAGTGCAGTCACTCATAGCAACCAATCTGCTATTACAGCCTGGACATTTTCCACACCTTTGTCAGACTATTTATGCAGCACAAGTGCTCAGGAAAGAAACATTTTAGAATAAAATAAAACAGCAGCCATTGCTGATTTTTCTTTTTGCTACAGGTTAGGAGGCTAGCATCTGTCACTGACCTGGAAGAAGCAGTGTTTAGACATCTGACATGCACACATGTGCTCCAGGTCACAGTAGCTCTTCAATGCTATTTAGTTTCATCCTGACCTTCACAAGATTTTGTTTTTTAAAGATTTGCACTATGGCCACAGCAGCATGCACATCTGGTTACCTGTGCTGCAGTTTGCTCTGCACTGGGGAGCTGCCAGCCACACAGTTTCATACCATGGGTGTAAAAGAGCACCCAGTCTCCTGTGTCCTTCACAAGTGCTCAATGGTTCCTTTCACCCATCTCCATGTCACTACTGTATCCTATAGTGAAACAAACCTTGATGGAGGGAGCTATAGAGAACTAAAGGGGACAACAAAGATATATTCTCACAGTGATCCAGCAAATCTGAAATGCTTTTCTTAAACATAATTATCAAATGTTTTTAATCCTGGACTGAATCTGTTTCAGGTTTGCTGGATCACCTAGGTTCCCTTATGCAAGTCTTACATTCTCCAGTCTTGGAGAGCTTTCATGAATCAGGCCCAAGTTCCCTGCTGTGATGCATTTCAAGACTGCAAGCAGCTGAAGTTAACATTGGAGACTATGCATATACGACTTGGGGGGGCGGTGAGATCTTTGCTGCAGAATTAAAATCAGGAGCACGGGTATACACATGCTTCTTTATAGGTACACTTCTAATCTGAAAATAATAATAATCTTCTGATTAGGTAGATACCTTAAAAAGGAATAGGCTTACACTATAAGAATAATGAAACGTACGTAAATATGGCAGATTGGATTCATACTAAAAAACTGCAACCTTGTCCATGGCAGTCCTCAGATAAAACTTAAATGCAACACGTTCATAAAGCACTGGTATCCAAATAGAAAGAAACCCAGCTGTGGTCTATGTGTAGTCTGCTTTTCCATCATCTAATCCCTCTTAGCCAACTACATTGAAATGTCCGGTCACAGTATTCAGTCATTGCTATATAATACTTTTTTTTTTTTTAAATAACAATAAATCACAAAATGGCTTATGTGGCAATCCTCTCATATACACAGTCTTCCGAAAATATTCATCCTGTTTTGTTGCGTTACAGCCTGGAAATATATATTTATCAAATTTTTTTTTTATAAAAGCAAAACTTCTCTACATTTTTTAAAAGCTTTTTTTTAAATAGCATACAGCTAGGAATTGTCTCCTCTAGTCTATATGTAGAAACCCTGTGTATTAAACTTTCTCTACAGACTTTGTTCTTTTCAACCTGTAATCCAATCTAACCCCTTGATAAAATCAATTTATTATTAAGAATCATTGTAAATAATTTATAACAAAAATCAGCTACACTAACCAATAATTTTATAAAGTAGACATCTATGTGTCAGTAAATACATTACCATATTGAATTCAGAGGTCTCCAGAGCCAATAATACCATCAATCACTACTTTTCTAAGGTTTTACCTTGGTTTGCAAAGGCATTTGGTGCAACTTAGTGGAAGAGGAATATATTCACATGAAATGTTTTGTGCCCAGCATTCAGCTGTAATTAGAGGCAGCACATGTATGTACCACCTTCTATCTTAAGGCCTAAATAATCTTTTATGACCTTGGGGAAAGTGCTGTTGGGCAGTATTGTATAATGGATGAAATGTAAAGCTACAACCCGTTGTCACCAGCAGAGGGCACCATCCAATCTTTATTCATTCTCTGCTTATCTCTAAGCCCGTGTTTCCCAACCAGGGTTCCTACAGAGATTGCTAGGGGTTTGTTGAGCAATGAGCAAGTTGTCCATCTTGGGTCAGTTACCAATGCTTCTTATGGCTATCTGTAAGGGTGACATTCTTCCCATAGGTCAGAAATATTGAACACAATGACTGCCCCACTCATTTACTGTAAACTATGGCTATGATCATTATAGTAGGGATTCCCTAAACAGCTGAAAAAAATTGTAGGGTTCCCCCATGTTAAAAAAGTTGAGAAATGCTGCTATTACCTGTAGCTTAATATATAGTTTAGTAAAGTGCAAAAGGTTAAGTACCCATGTACTGTTTTACCGATATGGAGATGTTCATCCTAAATATCTCCCTCCACAGTTATCACATCTGTACTTTAGCCTAGAAATAAAATCTTTTAGTTATCTACGACCATAGTAGTGTGCAACAGTTGCGGTATCAGTCCAGTTACACTTTAGTATTTTGATACACACGACACACCATATAACCTGCAACTACAAAAGTTTGGCCACACACATTGTGTAAACATCAAGGTGTTAGTTTGGCTTGGAAAGTCTCACTTCACCAGCTGAAATTAAAGACACCTCTTGAAGCCCTTGGTCTGAGGGAGACGATCACAAAGTCATCTGTAGTGCCGCAGGTAGACAAGTCTCTGTGGATTGAATTTTTCTCGGCATAGCGGGCATTCAGCCTGAAATTTAGATTTTTCATATTAAAGAACATTGACGTGATGACTATAATAATCACCAGCATGTTTCTACTACAGATTAAAGTATATATAAACACCAACAATAAAATGCTGATTATACCATTGAAACAAATCAGAAAAGTAACCATATCAATTACAGGTTAGAACAATATGGACAAAACAAGAGGTCCTCACCTTGGTGTTACACCATTCAGTGATGCACCCCCAGCAGAAAAGGTGACCACATGGTGTTGCTGTACTGTGTTTGCGATGTTCTAAGCACAATGTGCACTTCGAGGTTCGCTGGTAGGACTTCTCATGTGGCGGTGCCCTGCAAATACCAGAGGATATTTAAACCATGGTCTGTTTGTGGAATGACTGAGTCAGACTCTTCACCTACTTTCTATGTAAGTATGTGTGTGTGTGTGTGTGTGTGTGTAATATATATAATATATATAAATATACACACACTCATTTACTATCTGCATGAAGTATGCAGGTTCTCCCTGCGTTTGCGTGGGTTTCCCCACACATTTAAAAAACATGCAGTTAGGATATTTGGCTTACCACTAAAAAATTGACCCTAGACTGTAATACAGACATATGACTGTGGTAAGGACATTAGATTGTGAGTTCCTTTGAGAGACAGTTATGACATATCAACTTAGAGAGTTGATATGACTATGGACTTTGTAAAGTGCTGCATATTATGTTGGGGGCTATATAAATACTGTGTAATAATATTATTAATATACACACACTATACAATAGAATATACTGTACTGCTTAAAGCTTTATGATATATCTAAGTGACACATCTCAGGAACCTTCAAGGAAGGTCTACACACCATCTGTGATTCATACAGAACAGCATGTAATCCAGTGCTGGTTGTGAATTTGGGGAAGTGACAGTCAGCTGTAAATGCAAGGAAAAAAAAACATTATGGAAATATGAGAGGCGAGGAAGGCTTAGCTGGACTACATAGACTAGCATGTATGCATTTTCCTTATATCCTACAAGAACAATGTTTGGCGCAGGCTGATTTTAGAAGACTTGCTATGGACCTTGCACCTAAAAACATGGTCTGTCATTTAGATTTGTCCCCCTCTCACTTGGATAACTGCTGGAATAAAAAATAGTATATTGACATCTCCCTGGATTTCGCCCAAGGAACATAGGTGAGGTGACATCTCTGGTGAGATCTGGGGAATGTAGAATTTTTTTAAATCAGGCTTAATGTGTCTTCTCATGAGACTTGGAATAGTCAAAATTAAAAGAAGATATCACCATCTGCACCAAAGATGCCAGAGGATAGATGAGTATAATATCTCTTTTAGTGACGTTGATTATAACCCTAATTCAAGGGCTTCTAGCAAGGGGGAGGGGGATAAAGGTAAAGAGTGGACTCTGCAGACAGGTTGCCACCATTGACATGGCTCTGTGGCTGTTCTGGTGAAGCTTTGGGTTCAATATTTTTAATTTGAAGAGATAAGTAATTCTGATGCTTTTCTGACAATCCTGTATTGCATAATTCTTCTAAGTCTAGGAACACCTAAAGACACGGCCAAGCACATACCATTTTCTTCAGGAGTTTAGCAATGACAATCCCTGTACTTGAATTCATAATGCACCTTAACGGAGGATTACCTTTGGTAGGACATTCTGCGGTGTAGCTTGAACTTCTGCTGAGCTTCCTGCTTCTGCTGAAAATGATGCAGCTGAACATAAAGCAGCAACATGAGATGAACCAGTGATACTGCGCCAAGGAAACTGTAACTCTGGCGAACAATATTATCATCCCCAAGTGATCCACGAACGTGCAGCTAAAAACAGATTAATAAAAATAAAAAACAAAAAACATTACAAGACCACCCACAGGCAAGATGATTACACAAGTCTCAAAGTAACACTTGCAATAAAAAAAAAAAAAAAAACAAATACCACTGAACAGCATGGAAGATTGCTCAGGAATGCTTTATGTTTAGGAATATGCAGTCCAGTATTGGGCAGCACGTAAAGGATATTGTGGAATTAAAGAGAGTGCAGAGAAGGGAAACTAAACTAATAAAATGAATGGAGGAGCTCAGCTATGAGGAGAGATTAGCTGAACTGAATCTATTCTCCATTGACATGAGACGTAAAAGGGGGATATGATGACCCTGTATAAATATATAAATGGTCCATATAGAGAACTCTCCTCCCAATTATTCACTTAGATATCATTACAAAGAACAAGAGGGCACTCTTGGCGTCTGGAGGAAAAGAAGTTTTGAGCTCTGAATAAGGAAGGGATTCTTCACTGTAAGGTCTGTGAAAATGTGGAATTGGCTCCCTCAGGAAGTAGTTTCAGCAACTACTATAGATTGCTTTAAGAAAAAGCTGATTTCTAGAAGCACAGAATATAGCTGGGGATTAAAGATTTTGAGTAAAGCAGTGATTGTTGATCCAGGGAACATCTGATTGCCTCATAAAATTTTTTTTGCCTTCCTCTGGGCCAACTATGTCCATAGGGTTTTATATCTGGGATATGTTTATTTTCCTAGCAGTTGAACTTGATGAAATTATGTATTTTTTCGACCTAACCTACTATGTAACTATGTAATTGTAGAAGTAATATACACATTTTAAGTTGGTCCCTGCTTTGCCTGTATAGGGCCTGTTCAGTAGCTGAATGCTTTTGGGTTCATTTACCCTATAGGAGACATTCACTGATTACCCTTCAATATCAAAGAGAAGCAATGTAAGCCCAAAGACTACAAGGGGGCACATGAGCAGGCACTGCCTCTGGGAAGAAAAACCCCTCCCCCAGGGAGAATGCACTGATACAATAAAATAGATGGTCCGGAGCAAGTAACAGGTCACTTACATAAGTGATACCAGTGAACCGTTTGGCAATATGGTAGAAGGTTCCTTTAATATAGAATATTGCCAGATGCAGCCTTCTGAGGAAGGTGATACTCTGCCTGACAGCATAAACAGTCTTGGCCAGAGCTTTTTTCTGCTGCTCGGAGAGAGCGGCAATCTTTCTGTGCATCCACTTCCACATCCATGAGCGGTGATGGCTACCGGAAAACAAGCTGCTGTGAGGTACCCTGACTCCATCGATCTCTATCTGAAGCTCTTGTTCCAGACGGGCTAATTCTTTATCCAGAAAATAAGGTATCAAGGTGTGGCAGCAGATGAGCAGAGAGCGCTGCAGAATGGACGGCACCTTCCTCTTGGATGAATCGACCTGGACGATATTAACATATTCTTCCCCCAGTGTTTGGTAACCTACAAAAAAGGAATAAAGTCACTGTCCACCACTACCGCCCTGATATGGACAATCTACAGGCTTATCAAAATTTGACAAATGTAATCAATCTCATTTCTATTTATCATTATTGTAGAACATGAGGACAGCCATATTCCTTCATAAATATTAGTCCAACTTCCTGGTTAGCTATGGGGCTGTGCTTAGCTGCTTCTCTCAGTCAGTGCAAGTCTATTCATCTATTCACACGGCAAACAATACAGTTTAAAATAGCAGTCGCCAACTTTTTGGTTGTCAAGGACCACTAATTTCACAGACTCCTGACCCTGCTGGAGGGCGAACTGGCCAGAGACGCAGACCACCGGTTGGCGACCGCTGGTCTAAAATACACACAGACACTAGAGGTAAGCCTACAATATGTCTATTGAAATATAGTCATCAAAATAATGATTATTAAGTATGTACAATGTGAAAGTCGTCTCAATTTTACAACAAAAGCGTTATGCTGAACAGCAGGAACTGTGTCAGTGTTCTCCCCAGCCGCGTTAAGCTTGGCACACCACCCGACAATTTTACAATAACCACCCGGCTGTTTTTGGGTGGTTACTAAAAAAGATGGGGCGCAATACAGGGGCAGCAACCCACGTTCAACTTCTTCCCTCCCAAAACAAAAAAAATCTAGGGATAATACTGTTTATGTATCGGCCATGGCAAAAAGTGTTAGAAACACAAGTGGAGCAAGCGGCTTTCATTGGCAAGGCAATATTGTTGCTTTCTGAAAGATGCTGATTGGATAACATGTTTCAAATAGGTTCATTCAACAGGTAAGTTCAAAGAGCAATTGTGAAAAATGCAATTAGAACAAATCTTAGTGCTGACAGTGGAGAGAAAGAACTGGAGGGGAGATAATTGGGATGAGAAAATTGTTCCCATTCTACCATTGTAATGGCTCCACCTAAAAGCAGCCATCAAGTAGAAAACAGAAGGACTCCTGGATATGAGATCTGATCCAGCCCTGAATGGGGGGCTTCTGTTATCACAATGGCAGTGTGAGCAAAGTACTGACACCATGATGATGACAAGAATCTATCTCATACGTACACCTAACATACTATACGTCTTACCTGAAAATGTGGTGAGAGTGTAATAAGCAACATCACACAGCAGCTCAATCTCTTTCCTCCATTGCAGCCATTTCTTGGCACCTACAATGAAAACAGATGAACATGTCAGCAAAACTAAAGATTTGTGCAATGTGTGTATAAGAGAGAACAGCTAACATCCATGTACAAACCCTGACTATGTCTATAGGATAACGAAATGTAACAAGAGAGAAATCGATTTACATTACTTATCTGCTGCCCTTTAAGACACATGTACACCTGTCGCACCTACACCTGTCCCCAGTCACGTCCCAAGTACACTGGTCCCTCGTCATGTTGCATGCATGCCTCTTCCAATCATGTCCCAAGTATACATGTCCTTCATCGTGTCGCACCTACACCTGTCCCTCATCATGTTGCATACATGCCTGTCCCCCACCGTGTCACCTGTACTCCTGTCCCCAATCATGCCCCAAGTACGCCATGATGTACGTATGCCTGTCCCTCATCTTACTGCATAAATGCCTGTCCCCGATTGTGTCGCACCTGCACCTGTCCCTCACTCAAAGGATCTAGAAAAGTTCCTAAAATCTGAATTTATCACTTTATAAAGAGTAAAGTTCACATACTAATACTTTAGTATTAGTATATAATTTCGCACTTATGCATGACCCCCATCGTGTTGCATTTATGCCTTCCCCCCCACCATGTCGTACATATCCCAGTTCCCCATCATGTCCCAAGTACACCTACTCCCCATCTTGTCACACCTATGCCTTTCCCCCTCCATCGTGTCGCACATACCCCGTATTGCACCTGCACCTGTCCCTCACCTTGTCGCACATACGCCTGCCCTCCACTGTCACATACGTACGCCTGCCCTCCATCATGCCCCCCATCATGTGTCACATGGTACAAGTGTCCCCTATCCTGTACCAAGTACTCGGGCCCCTCATCGTGTCACACAGCTGTTCCCCTAAACATACTTTTATCCTCCATCCAGTCCCACCTACACCCCCCATATACACACCTATGATACTAATACACTGCACCACACACAGCTGACACACATCAGGCCCTCATTCTACAATCACTTACCAGCAAAAGCCTGACAGGCCTCGTGTGCCTGGCCCCTCAGGGAGCTCTGGAACTGCTCATCCTTCTGGCTGCTCCGGATAAGCTGAGGTTGGTTTGCGGAAATAAAGGCCATAGCGGCGGGGAGCACCCCCGTTCCTCATACCCCGGGGCTACCCCCTTCTTCACCCCAATTTCCTGAGGTACCCCCACAATAACAACAACAACCCGTCCTGCCTTCCCGTCCTACTTCCGGGTGTACAATGCGTGCGCCTGCGTGGGAGGCGGGGCTTGCTTACGTCCGGCCTTGTTACCACAGCAATGGACTTTGACGCATTCTGGCTGAGAGCGGGAGAATTCTGTGACAGAATTCCATGTGTGCTTAGCCCAGCTTCAGTCAGACATAAAATAAACGGCTGTGTATGTTGTTTTATAATATTGAATAAAAAAGAGAAAAAACAGTCAAAGGATATATAATAAATATATGTGTGCTTTATTTAGTAATTATAATTTTTTTTTTACATTTACAATAAAAATAAACTAACATTTACCCCTCAATACCCCTCTATATCAGGTAAATGCTCATTATACCCAGGCAGGTGCCGCTCTCCATCTCTGTCCATCTCTGCGTAATGTGGCCTCCGTATAATGCGGGATTGCTGCTCCTGTGGCGTCAGAGCTGCAACAGGCAGAGGAGCCATTGAAGAGAATTCCTGGGAGCAGCTGCGGGGAGAAATGAAGTAAGTTTATGATTCTCTTCCCAATATGGTTGTAAGTTTTATTTTACAAAACCTAAATGTTACCATGCATTGCATTCCCTGTCCCCCCTCGTGTCAAACATGCTTCTGTCCTCCATCGTCTTGCACGTACATTTAACCTCCATGGTGTCGTACATACGCCAGCCCCCCAATGCACAGTAGTGCACCCCAGTAGTGCATCCTTCTGGAGTTTACTGGTAGGGTACCTTGGGGTGATAATATTAATAAATGGCAACCCAGCACAACAATGCAGCTTTGGTGGACTCTTTGGGTCTTTCTTGGTTCACCCTTTGGGCTAACAATAATATAAAGGGATCTATGAGTTCCTAAATGTCAACTGATATCTTTATGAAAAGTACAAATACTAATAATATCAATGGCCTAACCTCCTGGGCGGTTCATTTCTGTCGGATTTATATGTCTAAAAGCGGTACATTGTCTTTCATGAAAATTTATTTTACATTGTAGGCCTATAATTCTTAGGAATAACTCTTAGAAAAATGTCCAATATTTAAATTTATTAATAAACTTATTAATAACACAAAAATCTGTTAAAACAAGGGTGCATAAATAAATCAAAAATACTGAACCTGTAAAATAACTGTACATTAGCATATGTATATTTAAATGATTACTTTGTATTGGAATCAATACAGTTATTTTGTATTAATTTAATACAAAATAATTTGAAATTCCCACCACGCTCCCTTGTACGCACTGATGTCACCGGGAACCCTCAGGGAACGTCCAAGCACTCACCGGGGAACAGATCGAAGGAAGAGGACGCGGCCAGAGGATGGGATCAGACTGGCAGGACACTGGAGGACGCCAGTGGGACCAGGTAAGTCTTTATTTTTTATTTTTTTAGCTACCCCCAGTGTGGCTCGGGGTTACCGCTATCAGCTGTTTTTTTTTTTTTTTACTGCTCAGAAGGTAAGGAAAGCATCCCCTGTTCCCAAACCCATGTGCAAGGTCACCACCTTGGCCGTTGGGTACCAAAGTGGGCAAGGACTTGTCCATCCTCCAAACACTATTTAGGAGACTCTGAGTCCTCCTGCTCTATCACTTTTTACCCAAGATCAGGGGTAATCATAGAGATGGAGAGGTTGCAGAGCCCTGATACATTGGTCAAATTAGCTAGGTATTTTATTAGGGAACCTTCATCTCTAGTCTTAACATATTTACATAACACAAGTAAAAATATTGGTTGCTTCATTATTATGTATTAATAATACCAAGAGATATACATCCTCTACAAATATAGTTGTTCTCACCACTTCTCTATAGGGGAGAAGAAACAGAAAAAGAAATGGAATAAATATCCTGCTGAGCCTCCTATTTATTAAAGACATGCCTAAAAATGGCCATTGTAAAAAATGCATCAGTGTCTCATTGTCTCAGTGTCTCAACCAGGGTTCCATGGAACTCCTGGGTTCCTCCAGAGGTTACTGGGAGTTCCTTAATCAATCATCAATTCAGACATCTTAGGCCAATGTAAGTGACACCAATCATCTTTTTTGGCTACCTGTAAGGGTGACATCCTTCCCAATGACCAGCGCTCTAATGTACTGTAAGCTGTAAAAATATTAATTACAGCAGGGAAAACCTGAATTTTAATCAATTATTTCAAGGGATCCCCCATTTTAAAAAGTTTGAGACAAATGGAACAAAGCCTATGAAGAGCTATATCCCTATCAATATACAACAACATAGACAACATCTGTTCACACATCTAACATACTAAAGTGCAGATTGTTACTTTCAAAAAAAGTCAGATATCTTCTGATGATCTGATGTGAAAATTGGTGCAACGTGACTGAAATAATGGGGAATGTGGGGAAGGAGGATGGGGTGAGAAAAGGGAAGGTAGGTAGGATTGAGGTTAAGGAAAGGTGGATTAGTAGAAATGAATAGTGTAAATCTCTTAGATTGTAAGCTCTTCGGGGAAGGGTCCTCCCCTCCTCCTAATATTCAAGCAATATTAAATATTGCTTTAGCTCAGAGGTTGCCACCCTTTTGGATGTTGTTTTGGACCACTAATTTAATGGACTCCAGACTGCACACACGTGGGGAGCAGTGCGTCACTCAAAAGGAAAGAAACTTCACCCAGAGTGACGTCATGATGCCAAGACCTGCCAACTCGCCCATTGCAGGCTCAGACCTGGGTGGGTTGTGTCCACCGCGCTGAGCCTGCGAGCCATATCAGGGACATTGTCCGCGGCTCTGGCTGGTATGGCCCCCACAGCGGGGTCCTTCTCCTGACCCCGCTGGGGGGTGCACTGGCCAGAGCCACAAACTACCAAAATTTTCTCATGGACCGCCGGTTGGCAACTGCTGTTTTAGCTACTTTCTAACATCTGAAAAAATAAAATACCAATGTGAAAAGGCATTGTATCAATTACCTTAATTCTGGAACTGATATCTTAAAGGTGTAGATTACAAGGAGAAATACTAACAATTGGTTGATTTGGCTCAGTAGAGAATGAATAGAGGTGCCAGGCACCGGAAGCCATGTGGGATCTCTTAGCTTAGCAAAGAAATAGTATACTGGATCTCTGTGCTGAATACCAGAATTCCTAATGAGATGAATCATGTAAAGGATGTGACCAATCCTCTACCACCTTCCCTTTCCCAACACCTTCTTCCTACCCAACCTTCAGCTAACCCATCCTCCCTTACCGCACTCCCAACTCCTACCCCACTTTCATTTATTATTATTATTATTATTAAACAGTATATATATAGTGCCAACATAATATGCAGCACTCTACATTAAATAGGGGTTGCAAATGACAGACAGATACAGACAGATCCCTTTCCAGAGGAGACATGTCTAAGAAGAGAATTTCAATGACTGTACAGAGATATCCTTTCCTGTTTGTCTAAAATGGGTTAGAAAATCTCCCCAACAACACAGAGATATGCAAACCAACTGAAATGGGGTTTACCCTTCCCAAACTTAGCAAAAAGAAAAAAAAGAAAAGTTTGAGATTTTTATACAATATAACAAAAATGCAGTGAGTACCACACATTGTATTACAATATTTTACCACTAGGTGGTGTCTGGAATCCATGTATATACATCCAATAGAGACTATCTATATGCAGTCATGCATGCAGTTACAGAATAAATTGCTCACATTGTGCAAAAATTATGGAGCTGCTGATATTTTGTTCTGCTAAAAATTTGCATAATTGCTTCCACAGATCACAGTATGTGACAATGCACAGAACACTCAGACCAGCTAAATTATGTTTTTTTTTTTTACCTTACCTTGTATAGCAAATGTATTTATTGTGGGGATACACAGAAACAACTAACAACTAATGTTCAAATAAATCTGCAATGACATGGAAACTTGGCCATCTTGGTCATGTGACATGTCCTTATGCCAATAAATTGCACAGTGCACCTTGCATGAACAACTTACTCCCAGGAGCTGCCCACTAAATTACTGCAATGCAAATCTGTAAATCCGGCGTTAAAATGTTTGTTAAGTTTTAGGATAAAAAGTTTTGTGACTAAAATACCAAATCAAGTTACTATTTGAACAAATCAAGTTACTATTAGAATGCTCATGAAGAATAAAACAAACTTCTTTTACCTTCCCTAATTGAGCCTTACACACTCCTATACAATTTAAGTTACAAATTGCTGTTAGCACTCCCATTACCAATTTGTAGCTGGAAATTAAAACTGGAGGTTAAAAACCAAGATGGCCAGCAGCCTGAGTAGGAGACCAGAAAAGATAGGAGCTGAAGGTATGGGGTGTGCTGCCAATGAAAGGGTGCAGGCAGCTAATTGGGAAACAGCAGATTTAGGCTTCCAAGGGGAGCAAAAGCAGATTGTAGACGTGCTGGTGCAATGTTGGGATGATGAGTTCAAAGGGGAAGGGTTCAGAGGTGGAGTACATGAATGGAAGGGGGTGCAGATGGATTGCAAGGTGGAAGAGGTAAGCAGGAGTGTAAAAAGGGGTACTTAGGTTCTCTAAATGTAGCAGAAAATGAGCAGAAAACCTTCTGCAGGTATCTTTGATCAGGCTTGGGTTGGGGGAGGTCAAAGGAAAGGAAGAGGGGCTCTGCTGGGGATATGCTGCTTAGGGAATCAAAATAGCCAGCAACAACCTTAACATGACTACCATCACAAATTTCTGGGCCCCATACTAGGTAAGCTCTCTGGGCCCCCTCCCCTATGTTTAAAAGTTCAGTATTGCAAAGGTATTTTGATCTGGGCCCAGTACAGAAGTACCCCTTTTCCGCCCACCCAGGTCCTTTGGATTTGAAAGTACCTCACCCTATGCTCTGAGCACCTATGTGTCCACTGTTATTGTTCTCCTGCTCTTCAGACGTGGCTGCCATAGTCAACTCTAGCCAGAGGTGATGTTTTGTGTCTTTTAGTACCTTAACAATCTTCCAGAATAAAAGAAAAACAGCCTGAGGGTGTTTACAGGGTGACATTTCAGCCCTGAAGAATGCCGTACACTTCATTACAATGGCTATAAAACAAATATCTGAAAACAGACGTTTATAGTGTACAGTTCCTACTGTCTGGCATATTTCAATAATGCATGCACTCCGATTTCTCAGATATGTCAGCATTTCTCGCATAATACCGCATGTGATACAGGAGCTGAAAAAGACTGAAGGAAAAGATTTATAATGTGTTTAAATTTAATTTAAGTATAATTTTGTAAGCAAAATGAAAAAGGGACTTCATGTTCAGTAAAGGTCTGTCTACTGCCTTAGATCCTGGTTGGAAGGCTTTCCTATAGTCAAAGCTTGTTTAGGAGGGAGGCAAACTGGGTCCGTAATCCCTATCTTCTAAATGGCCCTAACTGACAGAATGACAAGAAGCAATGAGAACTGGAATATGGTGCAATTTGGGCCCCCACATATTTTCCCAGGGCCCCCTGATGTTCTAAACCATCCCTGCCTATAGTCTGGTTAATGGTTATATTTGGCTAGGTCCCAGGTTTGAATCTCAGCCAGGGCTCTATCTACTTGGAGTTTGCAGGTTCTCCCTGTGTCTACGTGGGTTTCTTCCAGGTTTTCTCTCTCATTTCAAATACTTGCAGTTAGGGTATTGGCTTCCCCCCCAAATTGACCTTAGACTGTGTAAAAGACATATTACTATGGTAGGGATGTTAGATTGTGAGGGAAAGCTAGTGACATGACTATGGACTTTGTACTGCGCTACATATAATGTCGGCGTTATACAAATACAATGTAATATTAATGGCTGAAAAGTCAAGTTGCATAATGTCACCAGCCTCAACATCTAGCAAAATTTGCATGCTATTACTGTATTGGTGTTTGCTTTTAATTGCTGTTAACAACTTTTATTGTTCAATCCTACCATGAATTTAATTTAAAGGTGCTCTCCAATAAATAGTGAAAAATTAGCTCCTTCAGAAGAATGAATACAGGAGGTAGAACCTGTTTGGTCAAAATACTTCTCTTACCAGACATAGATGTGCAGTACATCAGTCCACATTCTCCCCATTGTTGGCTATTTGGGGATCTGAGAAGCCCTTCATGTGATAAAGGAGAGAGATTCCCAAACACGCCCACCAAAAACTCCTTTGTGTCTCACATACAGAATGCCTGATGTAAAAAAACAATGTACGCCAGGATAAAAAAGGTTTTGGTTTTAGGCTATGTACACAAGTCAGATTACTTTGCTGCTAATAATCTTTGGTGGTCATTTCAGGAACAGATGAACCAACTAGGGCTGTACACACAGAGCTATTTTGTTCTATGGAGTGGGGAGGGTGTAGGATGAGCGAGTGGCACTCCATTCCATTGGACTGAACAGCAGTCTTCTTCCATCCAGTTGTTTACCTGGGGACAGCTGTACACATCTCAGATTATAACATATATCTCTGGATATACCTTAAAACCAATATAGTTACCTTATTTGTTAAAATAGTACTGTAAACCACTATCAGTGCTTCCAATGACCTCATACAAAGTGTAAGCACCGTCAGAATATATTACTTACACTGCATACGCTGATAAGAGGCAAACACTGTGGTTTGTTAGTAAAGTCTGTGGCAATATAGAAAATTGTGTACTCATCTGATAAACCTTTTCAAATTTCAGTGCATAGCTTATGTAAAAAATGACCCATATTGAAAATGTGAGCTGTATGGTGTTTATGTAGTGATAAAAGACCATTAATGATAGACTAAAGCCAACACGTACACACGTGAGATGATTGTCACCTCAGAAGAACGGTCATTTTTGTCTGGGGCAAAAATCTGTCATGTGTACAGCGGCCTCCCAACGTCATTCACCAATCCGCTATGGCAGATTGATAAATGACCACTGTGTATTATATTCTTATAATTTTTAAACAGGATTTATTTAGCGCCAACATGTTACGCAGCGCTGTACAATAAATAGGGGTTGCAAATGACAGACAGATACAGACAGTGACACAGGAGGAGGAGAGGACCCTGCCCCGAAGAGCTTACAATCTAGGAGGTGGCAGAAGTACCACACAATAGGAGTGTTACTTCTGTTACATTCAAAGAAGATGAGCACAACAGGCTTCTAAGCTCTCATTCTCCCCCGTCTCCTCAGAATGGTGTTGTGCATACAGTGCTAATTTGTTCATATGTTAATTTTATTAACATGAAGATTGTATTGAGTGGTAATCATCAGATGTCCATCCGATGTCAGTACAAGGCTTTACTGACTGCTGAGTAAAGTGCTGGTTCTCATAAACAAGTGTTTCCACATTTGACAGCAGGTGGTACTGAACTACATACTACTACTCCCATTCATTCCATCCTATGGGTGGTCACAGATGAGACGCTACATGTAACATGAAAAAATAAATCGTCTAGCAACAGGGTCTCTTTAAAGCACCAGGAGAAACCCCATAGAAATGCATGAAGAACATCTAAATTCCGATGAAGATAGTATACATAATCGTAGTAGGTGAATGCTTGACCCCATTGCTGCAATATCCAGTTTTGGTAAGGTACCAGATGCAGCTGCCCAACAAGTAGCTGCTTTTGCTTCTGCAATAATAAAAAAAAAAAACCTTACCTGCCTGTTTTCAGTCTTTTTGATAATGACTACACCCTACCCAATTATTGTATTGTGGCTGCCTATATGACCACAGTGTACCCATCTTTTGATCTCTAACTGGTTTCATGAACATGATAATGAGTTCACTGTACTGATATGGTCTCTACAGTCAATCTAACGGAGCATCTTTGGAATGTGGTAGAATGGGAGTTATGCATCATGGATGTGCAGCTGACAAATCTGCAGCAACTGATGATCATGTCAGTATGGACCAAAATCCCCAAATTTCCAGCACTTTGTTGAATCGATGCCATGGATAATAAAGGCAATTCTGAAAACCAATGGAGGTCCAATCCAGTACTAAGTGTGCCTAATAAAGTGGCCAGGAAGTGGACATATATTTATATATATATACTGTATATAAATAATCTTTAAATCTACAAAACACAAGATACAAAGGGAATGTACAACGTTTTATGTTTAGAGAACTATAACATACACCAAAACAAATATTTTTAAATCTTATATTCATGTAAATAAAACATATTCATATTTAGTATTTGTCTATTTCCAGCCAGCAGAAAAACATTGAACTCCTTTTCACGACTGTAACCATTACTCTAGCTTTACTAATAATTCTACCGTGTACGGAGCTTACAGAATGATCAGAGTGTGGATTTTTCTTTCACCTTTTCTGTTGGAGAGAACAGATCTAAAATATCACTTAAACACTTTCTACTATATTCTTATTTTAGAAATCCCAAAAAGCTGGGTGACATCGATATGTTTTCCTGCTAAAAAACAAAAATCTTATATAAAATGAGGGAAAAGACAAAATATAGAATATTCGTTTAAAAACACACAAGCAACAAATCAATACCTAAAACTTACCCAAAACTATTTTCGTTTCCTAATGAGATACCTTTGTCCCAGATGCTTGTGAACAAGGAGAAAAAGGTAAAACAAAGTGTTGACAAAGGCAATTCTCGAATCAGATCCTTTCTTTTATTTGATATATGGAAACGAGAAACTGATGACAGGGAAATCGCCAAAATCCAGAACTATCAACTTACATTCTGCTGACACCAGCTGTCAAGAGGGAATCTTCAGTTTTCTCTTTATTCTCTGCAATGACTCTGTGGAATGGAATACAATGTACATCCCATAGTATGTGTATGTGTTCACCTACTGTGGCATACATGTGATGGGTCAAATAATAAATGTTCTGCTGATTGTTTTATTTGATGCAGTCATTCATTATTTATTACCAAAAATGCTAAAAAAGAGAAAAAGAATAAATAATTGTTCTAGTGACAACATACTATTCAATATTTATAATAGAAACTAGCTGATAACCTGGTGTTGCCCGGGTATTTATTTATTGCAATCTTATATTATACAGAAAAAAATTAATTAAATAAAGCTATAGTGATTTCATTTTTTTTGCCTTTGATTGCACTCGGCCAATCGCCTTACGTTTTCTCGAAGGCATTATTACAGGCCAGAAATTTGTAAAAGAGTCCGAAAAAAAGTATGTAAAAAATATAAGCAAAAGGCACACGGTCACTGAGCAATACATACACACACAAACATACATACATGCAAATTTACATCTGACATATACCACAGCGCTGTACAAAGAGCAGCGGTGCACTCACATGAGTCTGAGTCATATGTTTTCAAGTAATGGTGGAACATACATACATACAGTACATGCACACAATTTTTTATATATAGATAGATTTATATAGCTCTGACATATACCATAGTGCTGTACAATGAAACACTGAGCTAGCCCCATCGGTCTCTGTACAGAGGAGCCAATACTCTAATGTCCCCCCACAGTCACACACTATTATTATGCATTTATATACCTCTGACATATACCACTATACATCTGTACAAAGATCAGCGGTGTCATGTCCAGCAAGTTTGGTTTAAATGTGTCGATGCGTTTCCGAGTGATCACCAAATATAGCTCTGACATATAGCACAGCGCTGTCCAAAGATCATTGCACCACTCATATGAGTCTCAGTCATATGTATAGCAAGTTTGGTTGAAATGTCTCCATGTGTTTCCTAGTGATGGTGAAACATACATACAGTTAGGTCCATAAATATTTGAACAGAGACAGCTTTTTTCTAATTTTGGTTCTGTACATTACCACAATTAATTTTGCAGATGCAGATAAACTGCAGTCTTTCAGCTTTATTTCAGTGGCTTGAACAAAAAGATTGCATTAAAATGTGAGAAACTAAAGCCTTTATTTTACACAATCATTTCATTTCAGGGGCTCAAAAGTAATTGGACAAATTAAAAAGCTGAAAATAAAATGTTCATTTCTAACAGTAATGTACAGAATCAAAATTAGAAAAAAGTTGTCTCTGTCCAAATATTTATGGACCTAACTGTACATACATACATCCAAATATAGCTATGACATATAGCACAGCACTGTACAAAGATGACTGGTGCACTCACATGAGTCTCAGTCATATGTATAGCAAGTTTAGTTGAAATGTCTCAATGCGTTTTCGAGTGATGGTGGAACATACATACATACATACAACTTTATATATATATAGATGACATTGGATTCATTGAGTCTTACAAAAATCTTTGAAATACTGGGGTATTTCTAATCAATATTTTATTGACATGTTGCTCAAACATTGATTAGGAATGTCCATTTTTTTGTCAATCACACACAGGAAGGAGTGGGCACTATAGAGGGGGGGGGGGGGGGGATGTTTGACAAGCAGGAAGGAATTTGATATCCAGCTCTGTGATCTTGTTAAAATTATCTAACTGGATCAGGGACAAGTAAAAATTATTAAGATTGGGGGGCCAGGAAACCAACACTAGGTACACACATGCAATGGTTCTCATCTGATAATCAGTTCAGAGCTGATATAGAATATGAGAATCTTTCATGTGTACAGTGCTCGTTGTCCATCGTCCAAACGACCGCCCTGGCAGATGTACGGATGATGGACGACGAATGATCGTAATGCAAGTGAATGGGAGATGCCGCTCTGTCGGTCTCTTCCCCCTCCCCTCTCCATAGAGCAGAACGGTGTTGTATGTGCAGCACTCATTCATGCATCATGGAATTGTTTGTTGTTGGAAAGGATCTTTCACAAACAAATATTGCACGTGTGTATGCAGCCTACTAAATACATGCAAATATACCAAAGATCTTTATAAAGAAAAACAATGCCAAAAGTAAAGACAAATCTGCATACTTGTTCTAGGTTAAAGTTGTGAATCCAATGCATCAGAATGGCAGCCAGGCAACTTGAATTTTTAGAAATCAGCAATCTATATATTTCCCCTAGTACAAATGTCCTTTATTATTTAGTTCTATGGATAGCTATTTTTATTTTCTCAGCACCATCAGGGGATGATTTAATGAGCGATAATAAGCCGTAGGCATCCATGCAATGAGAATACGCTTTCACCACAACAAATATACTGAAGGCAATGACTTTAAATTGTGGCTTATCAAAACTAATTAGCTTAGTTATAACTTTCATTACTATAATAAACATACATAATTGGAATGTTAATTACTTATACAGCACACACCTATCACATGAGTGATATAGACCTCAGGCTGTCATAGACTGTGCATTATTTTATTGGATTAGACTTTAAATTTGATAAAAGCATTAATCTCAAAATAAATCTATTTAAATCAAAGACATTCCTAGTTTTGGCCAACATATCAAGTCAGGGTCAATCAGGAATACCCGTTCTGTGCCAGATTGGGGGCCACTTCATTGTTCTTTGCTCCAACAGACTAATGTCAATCTGTAAAAACCAGCACCAATAGGAGCTCTCCCTGACATTAACATTAAAAACAGCTCTTCCGCTGTCTTATAAGATTATGTTACCCCTCAGATTTGTGCTTACCTTGATGTAGTGCGTGGTCAGTGCTACACATCAGTAGCACAAAATGTTAACAATGTCTTGTTAGGGAATCCTGGGGTTGAATTTAGGACCCCTAGTCTCAAAATAGTACCTCATACATAGGAAGAGGTCCCTGTTGTTTTCATGTTTTTTGTACTTGTGACCCTATATCTTGAAACACCCAAATGCTAAGAAACTGGAATTTGGGGTGCTAATAAGCATAAGGGTTCTTTGTATACCCTGAAAATTTCAGGTCCATTCAACACAAGGTTTAGTCGATATGAAATATGTAATACAGGGAGCTGAATCATGACACAATGAGCAGACACTGATGTCATATTGTGCTACTCAGGAGGTCATTGCACAAGCCCACTCTCAATGGTAGCACAAATCCAAGGGGTAGCAAAATCTGATGGTACATTGGTTGTTATTTTAAACAGCAGGGAGTGCTTCTATTGGCTATCAGATGTTAGGAGTGTACCCCACTATTTTACATTACGCTTGCAGTGCAGGCATTCCCGCACACATAGCCAGACGTCAGGGACAATGTAACTCCAATGTAATCCAATGATTGAAGAAGATCGCTGTCTTCATGGTTGTCTGCCATGGAGCCAGTGGTAAAGATGGACCTGTTATCACTACCAGGTGACTGCATACAGGTAAGTATGGGCCATAATTGGTAATTATACTGTGCATACTTGCTGATTATGGCAGAAGCTCACCACCCACCAATGAGTTTAGGTGCTTTAAGCTGACAGACATCAAGTGACTGTACTTGCATGCGTTGTTCTGTTCAATGGAGAGAAGACAAGCAAGTAGCACCCTGCTGTGCTCTTCTCCATAAGAACACGCAGCAGTAATTTCCAATTGGTTGTTCATCAATCATTGATGGTGTTAGGGGGCCATCGTACACCTTTTTTTGCCCCAGATGAGCTTTTTGCCCCTGACAAGCTCAACAGTTTGTCTGATCTGATGTTCATCAGTAGCTTATAACAAACTGCAATTTTGCACAGTATTCTGACTAATAAAGGTTAGCATACTCTTGCTGCAAAAAGGTAAATCAAACCTGTAAAACTTTTGGTTGTATCGGTTCTTTGATATCACAGTATAGCCCAATGCTAAAACCACCGTTTCCCTAAAATGAAAAAAAAAAAGCCGCTGGTTCAATGAGTTTTAACAAGACATTGCAATACTTTAACAAAGCACGTCACTTCATGAGTTTACTGTGCACTTAATGCAACACTTGTGGTGTAAATCCAGTGGAAGACTTTGTACATCCTTGGTTTTTATGCACCTGGAATATATTTGGCTGATGTATGCTGAATGTTCGGTTGGGCTGTAAACACGTGGAGTAAATACAGACTGCAGATTGAGGTATATCATTGTGCTGCATCTGTAAGTAGTAATGATCACATTCCGCTGATCGCTATGTGGGGACTCTGGGAAAAGACGTCTATAGTGATATATAGTTCATAAACAGATGCTTTCACAGACATATAATCTGAGACAAATGTTAAACCTTTACACCTACCGGCAAGTGAGAAAAATATCTCCCAATGTATATCATAGATGTATATTATCACAATAAGTGATTGCTTGCCCTTAGCTTGCAGTGCCTGGAAAGCCATCGGTATGTCTTCAGTAGCCAAAAAATATTTTAGAACATTGTTATATATGAACAGAATAGCTCTGAGACTTGTAAGCCTTTGTATGTTATGGATATTAGATCAGCCTTTCTTGACCTTTTTAACATGGAGTAACCCTTGGGAAAACTTTCAGGTCTTCAGGGAACCCCTGCTATAATTACTATATCAACAGCTCACAGTGTATTAATGTGGTGATCAGTGGGATGAATGCCTCTTACATTGCTGGCCAGTGGGGAGAATGTCAACTTACAGATAGCCAAAAAGATGATTGGTGTCAATTAAACTGACCTGAGAGGCACAAATTGCTAATTCCTCAAGGAACCCCTAGCAATTTCTGGCAGAAACACTGCATTAGGCTGTTAGGTTCATTCAGAACCTCAGGGAGACACCGCGATCCGCCATGGGCTCAACTGCAGTCCCAACCTCTCACATTCAAGTGAATAGGAGTGGTTGGGAACCTTTTTCTGCATATGGCTGCATGCAGCAGTGCCCGTGACTGTGATGGTTTGCAAAAGTGTCATGTTGGTTTTGGCCACTCCTCTTGTAGTGTGAAAATCTGCACAGCAGGCCTGGCCATGTTCATAGCCATGTAAATATCTTGTTGCCCATGGTGCCACTTGTCTCTCCAGGCTGTACAGCAGCAGTTTGCTGTGTGCCTAGGAAATGTCACCCGCATGATTTGACATTACTGAATCTTTGGGAAATTGGCTCCATATGCCAGAAGTTGTGCCATATATATGGGTGTGTGATACGTAAAGCAGAAGTAAAGATACAAATATCAAGAGAAAAAAAAACACTAAAAATAAAATTGTAAAGCATTGTTAACCTTCAGTCCAAAGTTTCCATATCAGTACATTTTTTCTGCCACTACTAGTATCATTCAACCCACTTCCTCTGAGCCCAGCCCATCCAAAACCAGTCCCAGCCTAAACAGTAAAAGGAGAAACAGCGTCACGAGGAACTCATCTCTTTCAGATTTCCCCTCCTATCACTAGACCTAATTGGCTTCTTGTGCTGCTTCTTCCTCTCACACTCCAGCTGTCCTATATAGGCTGACATTAAGTCAAAATGATGTACTTTCACTGCTTGCAGAATACATTTATTGCTGTAGTCATTATTCCAGAGCTGAATGTCTTTTATATTTGTCTAGAGTTCAGCTTTAGGTTGGTGTACATGTATAAAACATTCTTGATTTACAGAGGAGGATGACCAAAGGCTGCCACAGTTGATTGCTTCTCCAAAGTATCAGTTAGCATTTTCCATTATGGACAATAGACATGGATATGAGCCTGCTAAATGCTGAACTCTGGGCCAGCAGGTAAATGCACAATAAAATGCATATCAGGGAGCTGCTTTATATATCAATGGATTCCTGATCACCTAGTCCAGAGATTTACAAGGTTTTGCTGCACGGTATGGCCAGCCTGGAGACCTGGACTGGATGTCGAAAAAGAATCCGCAAGGTCTTATCATCTGTCACTTAGCTCTCTCCTTCTGTCTACATGATCACTGTTAGCAGACCTTATAGGCCTCCTGTGCTTCTTCTTCCTCTTCCAATCTAAGCTCAAGAATACAGCTACTAGAAGAGGCTGATGCCAAGCTAAATTCAGATACTTGCACTTAACCTTGGAATTTTTTTTAGTTGTTTGCAGTTCAGGTTAGTGTGTATATATTTATACTGCAATCATTTTTTTTTAACAGTATATCCTCATAATAAATTGACAGTCTGTCTGCATTGACAATGATCCTGACAGTGGATTCTGATACTGATCTCCTGTAGCTGCAATCTATTCATTGAAGCTGCATATTAATCTTTGTAATACCCCCAGGCAGGGTAATCCAGCAATATGAAACCCCTGGTTTATGGTGTAGGAGAGAATTTCTAACACACCCTCTGCAGACACTTAGCTGACTGTCTCATACTGAAAACTTGATGTGACACAAATGTCAGATCTAAGCCGAGCAAAAGTTAGATTTCTTGTACTGGAAATTATCATTTGTGATTGTTTCCAAGGACAGGATAATGACAGGATAATGAACAAGTGCTGTGCACAAAGTGTCATTCTGTTCTATGGAGAGGACAGGTGACTGGCACTGGCCATTATGTCCCCTCATAGCAGCGGGGACATAATGGCCATTAGCATTTTAATTTTAATCGGGGGAAAGAAGCAACCAGAAAAGGCAAGTTATAATCAGATTAAACTTCAACTTCAAAGCTATGTACACACATCAAATGATTAATTGCTCAACTCGGGCAAAACATGGCATGTGTAGAGTGGTCTCCAAAGTCATTCATCAACCTGCTCTAGGCTGATTGATGAACGATTGATCAGGAATGAACACAGTGCTTTCCTATACAGGAAAACGCAGCAGGGTGTCGTTCGCTCGTCCTCCCCTCCCACTCCATAAAACAGAGCAGTGCTGAGTGTACAGCGCTCGAGTGTTCATCTGTCACTGCAAAAGATCATGAAAGATCCTTTCCCGCGATGTCTGTGCAGGGTTTAACTGTGTAAAGCTGTAACAATATAGCATTTTAATTACTTTATTGAAAAATAAATCTTTTTTTTTAATTCTATTGCAGATGGGATTTTTTTTTTTTTTTTATGACCTGCCAATAAAAAGTGAAATATTAGGATTTGAATGTACTTGAGCGGCTGGTAACCTGAAGAACAGGTTTCTTCTCTGCATAAAAAGGGATTGCTTACTGGAGAGAGGAACTCCCTCTCCATGCTCCCCTCCCATTCTGAACTTGCTGTTGCCCTGGAGCTCACTTGTTTGAATAGGGGCTGAATAGTGAACTGAGATCACTGTGGGTTGGGAGGCACGCAAGAAACTTTTCTATTCTTCAATTACATTCTTGGGACATGTCAAGCCGGATTTTATTGTGAAGAACTACTCTTCCTAGCTGGGCCTTTGGATCATCAACCACCGGTTAGTTGCTACAATTATTTCTGCACATCCATACTGCATTCTTTTTTTTTCTTGGTCAGTTTGCACTTGCAAGTCCTCTATTTATAAACTGGTGTGAAGAATGACAATACAATCCATCACTGTTCTTTTACGCATTGTTCTCCAGCAGATCTTAGGTGAAGGTGAACATTGTGGTGTGTGGCGCTTAGAATTTAGACACTTGGTGCATTTAGTAGCATTCAGATTTAGAGAGGGAAGCTGCTATTCTTTTATTTCAAGTCTTCGGAAAGTTTCCCAGCATTGAGTCAATCAGAGTATGTAGCTGCAAGGCTGGCAGTGTGCTATCTCTGAACTACTTATACATGTTTGTGCTACATGAGGATTATTTTTTTTTTCAACCCTTGACTTACTGATAGTTTGCACATGCTGTAATAACAATTCTTTGTGTTATGAAACTGAAAATATACTGACATGAACAATACCGACCTATTTACACTTCTGCATGCAAACACATATATTTCTAGGTATGTTTTATTATGTGTTGTGTTTTTAAGGTGCATTGTATGTACAGCCCTACATTCCATACCACTAATCCCCATGGAACTTTCCTAAATCTGCACCAAGATTCCGAACAAGTAAGGACATATGTGCAAAACTGACGATGTGCATTTGAATTTTTGCAAATATGCACATACTAATTTTCCACCACCAAATTATCTTTTACCACTCACTGCATTTTTCAAGTTTATGTGCCAGTTTGTAGTAATTGATTTTTATTTATTTATTTATTGGTAAAGTTACACTATAGACAGATAAAAAAAGACAAAAATCAGTGTGGCTATGTAGTCATCAATACAGCATAAATACAAATAATGTAAATACCTAAATTTGACCTGGTATCAGCCACTTGTTGTCAGAGGAGGAAGTAACATAAAGATTCACTCATGTGTCGACAAGAAGCAAAGTGTCAGTGAGATGAGCTCATCGCTGTGCTGTTTGTCCTTGTCCAGTTAAAGGTTGAGGCAGATCCAGGATGATTTGGGCTCAGAGTGTTGAATGATGCTGATCATGAGGACAACTAGTGGCAGAAAAAGGAATCATAGGGGAAGTCTCTGGATTGAAGCTGAGTTTTGCATCCAAAGCTGGTTTTGTAATTTTGTTTTTTGTTTTATAGGCTTTTTGTTTTTATTTATCTTTAGTTGGATTTCTACTTTAAAAAAAAAGAAATAGTTAAAGAATGGCACAGTTACTAATAATCTAGAGTGTGTGCAGTGGTTTCCCTATATTGTTCATCAATGTAGGATCAACGAACAACTAAACATGGACGACCTCTGATCTTACCTTGATAGAAGGATACAGCCAGGGTGCCGCTCACTCATCCTCCCCCTCCACTCTCCATAGTACAGAAAGGTGCTGTGTGTACAGCATTCATTCATTCTACTGCCACTGGAAATCATCACGAAACAACATTTCCAGCAATCAAAATTTTGTGTCATTACAGGGCTTAAAGGGAAGTCCATAAATGACCATCTGACTATTTAGATGAATGGAGGCTCGTAGCAGGAGCTGTGACACAAGAGAAAACATTCTTATCTCTACAAATGTATTTACCTGTTTTCTCACATGGCTTACAGTCCTCAAAATGACCTGTAATGTTAAATGATTACAAGAATGTATTATGTCCTATTCATTTATTATATGGATCATTATTCTAATAATCGCTAGAGGCCTATTCCCACCATAACACCATTGGGTCTTTTTTTAAAAGTGTTGAATGTGACATTCACTTATACATTCCCTCGTTGACAGTCAAATACTGTCATTGAAACACCTAGCCCCGGATGATTCTATATCAGGGAATGTTTCAGTTTTGCTTTATAAATAGACCCCCATGGCTACATTTTCAAGCACTGGTGTACACTGTTTTTTAATGCACCTTAACCCATTACAAAAAACACAAATATGTGCTGCACAGTATTATTATATATAGGTAATGCCATACAGATCTTTCTCTGTGTTGTGTTGCACTATAATGCTTTGCACATGTGTCTTAGAGTGCTATTAACTTTGAATGGCAAAACACCACCATGCACATCTACAGTGCATCGATGCGCATTAAGGCAACAACATATGTATGTTTATATAGTGTGATTGCACCCTGCTGCAGATTATTGCACAACAATCCACGTTTTCTGCAGTAACTTGCATTGTTTTGGGGTTCATTTTACAGTTAAATTCTATTGTGATCTGCAATACAGGAAGATGCAGCAAGTTATATATAAATTGTTAAACAATCAAAGTACATTGTAACACTTGTAAGAGTTCGCTATCAGGAACAGATGCAGAACCATTCAAGGAAGAAGTCAAGCAGCAGCAAACTTTCATTCTCATTGACCCTGGTGTTCATTGGAACTACCTGTCAGACTGACAATGACAGATCTACAGCCAATGCAGTGTGAAAGGTGCTGTCTGGGGATAGGGAGGGTGAATGCTAGGAGAGGCATATCACCTGTGTTTACATGAGCTCATGGCCATATGGCTTCTGAGATCCTGAGAACACACCATGGCTTGACATGAAGTGGTTAATATAAATGTGGTTAGTTGCAGTTTGCTGTGCAAATACAGTTGCAACCTCCTGATATATGTTTTCCCACTACCTTTGTAGTTTGACTTGAGCTTGAGTTTAATGTGTCATGAAGAATACCTGGTGATCCTGCCACAAAGATCCTTGTTTAGGTATTTCCAAGTATGGGTTGACAAGAGTCTCCCAGCTGTGTTGCTGCATTGTCACCTGTGTCCCTGATGGTGCATACAAGTAGCTATGCTGACATAAAATGTACAGGACTAGTTCCTTGTGAGTTCCATGAGTTCATTCAGTCCTTGCAACCCAGGGGATGCTAGGATACCCAACATGTCCCAGCATGCTCCTTTGAGCAGCGCATGTGCACTCTAAGTGTACTATAAGAAAAAAGATCATTAACAGGCAGGTAAGTATGTTTTATTCCAGAAGAGACACTGCCCATTCCTTCCGCAATAAAATTCTGCCTGTTTACATTTTTTAATTACAGAATTATAGTTCCACTATAAGTTGGGCAAATTCTTTGAAACATTATTATTATTATTATTACACAGTATTATTATAGTGCCAACGTATGAGGCAGCACTTTAGTCCATAGTCATGTCTCTATAAAAACTTGCAATCATCCAGCAAATATTAGAAAGTTAGTGTAACCTACCTAGAAACTTATCTTGCATTTTCCACCGTCACTGTGACTTTTATGATATTTGTATTCTCGGTGCGAGTTTACACAGCACTAATATAATCAAATACTAGTGATGTCAGTGCTTGTGACCTGTGATATTGTGATATCACCAATCCTGGGAACCAGAGCCTGTATGAGATCACTGCAGATTTTCTTTGTGTTGTAGGTAACTAACAGTTTGATTATTGTCCAAGCTCAGATAAGGGGTAAACTATTTCAGAAAAAGAAATGATGGTACTTTGGAGTCATACACTCAAGTACAATCTCAACATGGTCATGTGCACGTACAGTATAAAGCTGTGAACAGTCACCTAATTTTTATCAGTTACAATATTTGTTGGTAATGAGCATAGGATGAGTGGAAGGTATCCTGCTAAGGAGACTACAATAGTCCTTGTTAATGATCCATCACCTAAAAATCTGGCATGGTGGAATAATAAATCACATTGTGGGATTGATGCTAGACTTTTAATGAAGAGGATCAGGAACAATTGTCTTCAGTTTTTAACTTGGTGTACAGACACTAAATTGTATATCACCTAAAAGGTGATATGTTTGTAGGTAGCTTTGGCTGTGAAGCTAAGCACGGAGTAGACGGTGAGATCCTTGGCTTTGTGGAGAAATGTAAAGAGAGCAAGCAGTGCCTCAACAAAGAAGTAGATTTATTTCCATATTATGAGCCTTGTATTGTATCATTATTCATTTTAAAGGGTGAATAAATAGGTATTTAAATAACACATGGCTCAATGTATCCTTGTTCATGGACTTGTTTTATATTTTAACTGTACATGATTTTAGGCCATGTCTGTCAGTGCCATATAACAGGTTCAGTTTAATGTACGCTATGCTGGAGTACCAATACATAATGGCTTCATCTTTGAATACAATTCCCCTGGGATTGGTCAGCCTAAATCAGTGTTTCTTAACCAGGGATCTTTCAGAAGATACTAGGGGTTACTTGCACAATGAGCAATTTGTCCTTCTCAGGTTAGTTTATTCACACCAATGATATTTTCACATTGACCACTATGTTATTATACTGTGAGCTGTAATTATAGAAGGGGTTCCCTGACGACCTGAAAGTTATTTCAAGGGTTCCCTTATGTTAAAAAGGCCAGGAAACCATGCACCAGACAGGTTGCAAAAAACACCAAGGCCCTGATTTATTAAAGTTCTCCAAGGCTGGAGAGAATACACTTTCACCAGTGAAGCTGGGTGATCTAGCAAACCTGGAATGGATCTAGTCCAGGATTGAAAACATTTGCGAACAAATAGCTAACAAATTGCTTGATTTTAGGAAATCCATTCCAGGTTTGCTCAATCAAAAACAATCAAAAATTCAGCAGGAAGATATTTCACTACTGAATACACTACACTATATAACATCCACTCTTCACTTGTTCATTTTCAATTCATTGTAAAAGTAAGTCACAGTTTAAATTTTGGATTCTTCAGTTATTTATAATCCATATGTTCATAAATTAATTTGACATTCTTGCCGAATAGCTGCTGAGATACATCCAGCTATTGTTGTAGATATTGCGCCTGATTTAATAAATCTCTCCCAGACTGGAGAAGATCAATACATACATATTCACCTTCCATTTATTCTCCCACTGCTCATCTACTGGCAAGAGAATTCACCTTGTGTAAACAGCAAGTCACTCAAGCTTTAGTTCACATGAACTCAGTGTTGGTGATTGCTCAAAAAGCTGTTACTTAGAATTGATCACATGCTATTCCATACTTATACTTACTAAAATGCTATTCATTTATTTCACTACTGGCATTAGAAAAGTGATTGACAACTAAGGAAATATCCACCATATCTGGCCTGATGTAATCTTCTGTGGTCACAAAGATCATTCAGTAGCTCTGGCTTAGAAGCTAAGCGTGGAATAGAAGGCCAGAGCCCTGGCTTGGTGGAGAAGACAGACTATCATGAGAGAACCTGGGTGATCCAGCAAACTTGGAATAGATTTTTCAAAAATAATTTGCCATTAATTGTAAAATGTTTTCAATCCTGGACCAGATACATTCTAGGTTTCCTGGATCACCTAGGTTCTCCCATGATAGTCTATCCTCTCCAGTCTTGCAGTGCTTAAAAAAATCAGGCCCATAATATTATTTTTAATCACCATAAGCACCATGATAGACTAAATATTTTTTGTACTTTACCACAATAATAGAAAGAATTTTTACAGTAGAACACATTCACATACAATACAATGTTTTAAAAAGTCTGAAGACTTCCTTTATGCTTTTTGCTGCCTCAGTGGGTCATGTTTTGTCTGTCTCCACTAGCAGAAGGCTTTTTGATAAGAGAAGATCAGTGGCAGTTCAGAGCTGCTACAGCAGACTTTTCCCAGCACAGATATGACAAAAATCAGAGCAGAGCTTCAGCCTGGCCCTCCATTTATCAGGTCAAACACTTAACAAAGTTGTTTCTAGGAAAAACTAAGATGGGACGTGCAGGGAAGTCTGTGACAGCACTGTACAAATATATATTTAGTCCTTTGTTAAAGTACACCTATATTGTAAAAACAACCCCATTGAAACCTTGATTGCCCCAGTTTACCAATGAAGGGTACAAGATGTTCCCCTACTAGGAGTGCAAAGGAGAAAAATCCCTGAGCAAAATGGAGCTTATAGAGGGTTGTGGGTTCTCTTCTTGCCCCCACCTCACAGCACCTGATACGGCAAAACCAAACCCTGACAATATCACATGGAAGGAATCGGAGTGACGTGTTTCTGATACCCAGAAGGCAGTTGTGATGAGGCATTGCAGCCTTTGCACCGCTCTCAATAAAGGATTGCCCTAAGGAATCAGGAAGGAAATGTTATACTAATATACTATACTAATATAGCTGTTATAAGGTTGTTCTGCCTTCCTCTGGATCAACTATGCATTTATGGTTAAGTTTGAAATATTGAGGTTTTTTTTTTTCAAATTTTTAATAAAGGTTTTTACTTTTTTTAAACAGTACAATAACAGTAACAATAAAACAGTACAATAAAATAAAATAATAAAACAGATACAAAAGAAAACATGTTAAACAAAATATAAGAGTAAAATAACAAAACAGATACAAAAGAAAACATGTTAAACAAAATATAAGAGAAAAAAAATATTCACGTTTTCTGGTTTGTTTATTTATTTCCTTAGTGGTTGAACTCAAAGGGCTTTTTTCGACCTAATTTGGTAACTATGCTTGAGCAGGGCCAAAGCTCAAGTTTACTTTAAAGAGAAACTAAACTCAAAATCCCCCAAAACACAAAAAACACACTTACCTTCAATCCGGCAGGACAGTCCAATCCATTCATCCATCCTTCCTTTCTTTTCTGTCGGGTCCCGCGTCATCCCGGCATCCATCTTTGGGCCAGCGCCGCCATCTTTTTCCTACATCACCCAACCCTGGTGCAAGATCATGTGACGTAGGTTGGAAAAAAAATTGACGATCTCACTGCACATGTGTGAGATCGGCAATTTTTTTTCCCTTGTCAGATGCTCAGGCATGCGCAGAAGGAGCGCCCAAGAGCCCCCCGGGATGCGTGACGTAGGTATACCGGGTGGCTTTGCACTCCATTCATTCAGTGCTGCACCCTTTTTTTTTTAAAAGTAAGGGTTGTTGCAAAAAAAAATAAAAAAAACAAACAACAGCATTTTTACTTTACATTAAAAGGTTATCTACCCTTTTATGTAAAATGAAAATTCTGAGTTTAGGTACACTTTAAATACTGTACATGTTTCAGTACATAATTTAATGTCAGGTCGCTGATCATATGATCTCAGCCAATAGTGAATAATATCCTGATAAAGCCAGACAATCAACATTTGATTCCATACCTTAATTTGCAACAAAAGAAGCATGCAGGCCAGGAAGAACAGCAATCCTAATTTGAAGGTGACAGGAGAAAAAAAACAAGGTGTTTTCTAGGAGTGGCAAAACTAATTAGTATACAATTAATAAGTGCATTAACGTTCCTATAAAGTAGGTTATAGTATAACTGAAATGATATTATGATGACATTTAGATACCTTGTTCTATAGGAGGCTCCCAATGATTGACCTAGTTAATACCTAATGTACTTGGCTGCAACACATTTTTCTTCATTGTGTTTTTTCTTACAAAAATTATATTATTTCTCACTTTTAGATAATAATGTGACCTTGAATGCTATTATTTATGGTCATATTGTTGATTCTACAGATAATTGACATCTTTAGAAATACATATGAAAGGGAACTAATTAGTTTGAACAGTCTTTTCAATATGTGTTAATGTAAACCTTTGTTTCTTTGTAAAGTCTGTAATGATCTCTGTATTAGATATCTATTTTGTAGCAGCCTTTTTGTACGGTTTATTAAAAAAAGACAAATTGTATTCAGTGCAAGAAATTGATACTTTTTACACCAAATAGTGCTACAATTAACTAATTATTTCCTGATCCTAAAAATGTTTTGATCATAAAAACTGTTGCATTATAAAATACCTGTTGTGCTCCTAATTTTGTATTTCGGCTGACAGCTCAGTGCCTGTTCTGCACTAAAACCACCTTGCACTGTCAGCCCTGTCTGTCGGACTAAAGAATTCTTTCTATCCCCCACTTTTCTATTTTACATGCATACATTGATTTCTTTCTCAGCAAGCAACCCTACTGCCTTGTTTCCCAAGATTGCCCATTCACTGTGTACAGAAAAAAGGACTCTTAAATATCCCTAAGCCTATGGAAAAAGCTTTGCTATAAGCTTCCCTGACAATAGTTAATTTAACTTGCTTCATCCTGGCATTGTTTGGCTGAATGCTGATTGGGTTATGTAAAACAGAGTCATTATTAAATACTAATGGTTTGATCAAATATCACAACGTGTATAAGTATCATGAGAAAATTTAGCCTTAAGTAAAAAATATTCAGAATGAACAATTACTGCAAATACATAAATGCTTTTATTTTGAAATTTCTTCCATTTTTATAATATATATATATATATATATATATATATATATATATATATATATATATATATTTGTACACATATATGTGTATATATATATATATGGAATGGCCACTGACAACCTATAGCTGTTGATCTATCTAGATAGATCTAGATAACATCTTCTGTCAGCCAGGAATATCCATATTCCAAATAACAGAGAGGCATGTGGAAATATTAATATACAGCATGATAGAAGCTGAGGCACTGTGCTGGACTATTGAAATGAAAGGCAGGATACTATTTTCATAACCAATTTCTTGTTTCAAATTGTAAATTATACATTGTAAATGTGTAAAACGTGTGATTGTATGTTGGATGAAGCTGGTTAATGTAGGTATGTGTAAATGTGAATGTAATGTATATACTTGAATATAAACCAATCAAAAACCATATTCATTTATTTTGTTTTGGAACATCCATTTGCGTTGCCATATAGTTCAATATTGTCCTTACTTTATATAGAGTTTTGTACCATAGAAAGATCTGCAAATATAAGGACCACCATACTTTGACTATTGCGGGGGCAATTAGTAGGCTTAAAGGACTGAGAAGGTGTCTTATATGTCACGATTCTTCATATATCACATGGGTAAATTTGGCCCACCATATCCTAAGTCTGGATGAAAATCAATACCAAAAAGAAATGTGTAACCTATAACTTTGATTATTTTAGTCTATGAAATATTGGTATGGTACTGCATATGCTGGTGGGTTTAAAAAAATGTGTTGAGAACAGTTATTACCCATATTGGAATCAGTGACCCACTGAGATGGATATAATGCATTGCACATTTTCAGTTCTGTGTCTGTTCAACACACACTACTGCATAAGGCCATACATCTTTGGACTCCTGACTATCACACCTTTATATTCTTGTTGGGCAACTCATTTCAAAACCATGGGCATCAATATGAAGTTGCCCCCTATACTCTTTGTGGCCATAACCTACACCTCTACTACTCTACCTCGGGGAAGGTTTTCTACAACATTTCATCTGTGCCTATTAAGGCAAAAGAGCATTTGTGAGGTTAAGTGGTGATGTTGGATTACCAGTCAGCATTTTAACTGACCTCAAGATGTTGAATAGGGTTGAAGTAAGGGCTCTGTGCAGGCCACTTGAGTTTCTCAACACAAAGCACATCAGATCATGTCTTTATGGAGCTGGCTTTGTACAGAGGAGCACAATTGTCTGGGAACGGAACTTCCCCAAATTGTTAGTTGAACAGGTACTGGAAACACCTAAACTCAATCATTTGGTAGAGGTTCCTCATACTTTTGGCAATATGCTGTAGGTAGGTGTGATGGGCCAGTGTCCACAAACATAGAGTTAATCTTTAAGGTGATGGGACTGTAGATGTTTTTGAGATACTTTAGTACAGTGTCACAGCTTCCTAGATGTTGTATTCACTGTTCCATTAATGAGATATAACACACAGCAAATAAAATGCAGCACTTACAGCGTTATTCTGCTTGGCAGTCCTTGTTTAAAATGTTTCAGTAGATAGGATTTAATATTTGTGGTGTTTGACACCACCTTTTTTATTTAAATGTGTCCCACACTCTGACATGAATAAAAAATAACTACCGTGTAATAGATCACCCATTACTGAGCGCCATGAAGACAAGGAAGAAGTTAGGTTTGTCTGGTCACATTTCTCCTTATCACGATCATAAATAGGTTGTAAAGCCTGAATTTAGGTTAATCATTGAAATGGAGGAACTGTTGCATGGAGCTGTGCATTGAGTCCTGACGGCTGTGTGTGGAAGACTTTTGAAGTGTTTATCTCTTGGCAGAAATCTATACCCTAAAGGGCAGAAAACAATGTGCTAATCTTGCAAGGAATCTACAAACTCAGTGTTGAGAGCAGAGGTTATGTCTCATTCATGTTCACTGATGGATTAATGAGAAAGTATTTCATTCAAAGCTATGTTGTGTGTGTGAATGGAAAATGCAGTGTATACAGTCAAAAAGCTGCAACGAAATTAAATTCATTTTATAGTCTACAAAGATAACTTTATTCAATGCTCCTCGTGTTTGGCCATTCAGGTACCTACATTACAGGAAGCCATAGGGAGCTTCACATGCTCCCTCAAACTCAGTGCAACAGAAATGATTAATCAAATAGCAAGTCATATATCAGCTTTTATTTAGTTGCCCACCCCTATAGACAAGACGATTGTGGTGTTTTAAACAATCTCACTATGTTGGGGCCATAAATGTTTGCAAAGAGGAATCATGGAGCATCATGGATTAATGTGTTGGCCAGGAACTCTTTCAAAAATGCCTTTTACCTGCTAATTTAATAGAGATTAGCTAAATCGTAAGCTACACACACACATAGGATGGTCTGAGATCATGTTTGTGCTTATGCTACAAGGGATTGATGAATAAGTGAATGGAAAAGACCATTTCAATGGAGGAGAGCACAGCGGGGTGCCACTCACTTATTCTCCGCCCTCCCCTCTCCATAGAACAGAATAGCTCTTTGTGTACAGCACTCATTCATTTATCTGTCCCCGGAAGGGATTATTAAAGATTGTTTCCAGCAACAATCCTCTGACAGCCCCGACTGCCTGGAATCATTTTGTCTGTCTGATTTTTCTGTACACTGGACCCCACAGGTGTGAGTAGTGTACAGGCTCAGCACGGTTTTGCCAGAATAAAGTAGCTCCTATGCCCTTGTGAGGAAGATATGTAAACCCAACCCAATGAAGATATCAGAAGATTTAAAATCCGAAAGACTGTGTGTGGATGACAGCGTTGGACATTTTTGTTCACCATGGAAAAACTAGTTTAAAGTTGAAGTTTAAAGTTGAAATTTAAAGTTGAAGATTTCCATTGATCCTCTTACTCAACCCCCCTCCCCTTCCCTGTACAGCCTATACAGTACTCTTCCCTTCCTAGTAATACTTTTTATTTTGAACAGACTAGGTGATACAATATTTGATATATATTGTCATTCTATTTTCTATATTTTTTATATAAACTAATAAACAGCGTTACCTAAAACTTTATGCATACAGCAATGTGTACATAAGGTTGTACCTGTTATTGGTAACCTGTAATAAATCTTTGAAGTATTGATTGTTAGCAACAAAACTATTTATAATATTTATTTAAAGGGCTCAGTTAGGCAGCAAAATATGCAAAAAGGATAAAAGAACAAGTATAATAATAAAAACACATAAAAGGCATGCTTTAAAATGCACAGTGCTTCGGAAATGGAATGTCATTGAATAAAGGTTTTAATTTGATTTTGTTAGTTTAGCCATTTCCAGGTCAATGCCAATGTCATTCCTCAGCACCCTAAGAATGGGTTTATAGAGACAGGCTTGGATTTGCCACGTCCATAGATTCCTAGGAAGTCCTTAGGTTTGCAAACCAAGAATTTTTTGTCATAAATGTAGCGGGATTTTCTGCTTTAAATATAAATAGCCATTATTGCAGTGTATAGACTTTGCAACTGTTAGTTGGGTCAGAAAGGATAATCTAACCCCATTTCCAAGAATGCAAAGAAGTTACATTATATTTGTGGCCCTCTGTATCCAGTTTGTATTAGAACCGTTGGGGAGCACTGTCAGGGGAAGTTTTACTTACTGCATTTTTCTATCCTGCGGACTCCTACTCTCATCTAACCAGTCCCCCGCAGCCTCTTCCCCAAGCAGATCTGTGCTGTGCCGCATGCTTGATACCATCATCTACCAACAGTCCTTCATTCTTAGTAAGGATGCTGAAGATCCCCTCACACACACACTATCCAGGGCCCCAGAGGGATGAGATAGGAGTTAGCAGAAAGGTAATTCAAAGTATTTTTGTGAGTACTCCAGTCAAAAATAAATGCTATAGTTTTTAAACCTTTGAAATTAAACTTTAAAGCTGCAGGCTTGCCATTACAGGAACATTAACTTTCCTATTTCTCAGAAAACTTTTACAAGTTTACTGTAAAATCTCTTTTATATTTATCATCGCTGATCAAGCCTATACAATAACTCTTGGCTATTTTCATGGCAAATATGTGAAATGTCTGAGGGAGAAAAGAATGAACAAAAGCGGTCCAATTAGATGGACCAATTCGTCATTTATACACAGTGTGTAGGCCAGTGCCCACAGTCCAAGAAAGCTTCATAACAACAAAGAGTCTATTGATCAAACATTATTTTATACTAGTTAGCAGCTTTTGTTTCGGCTTGAAATGTAGCAGAGGAACTTACTGTAAGCATAATAATTGTGCCAACGTACTTCAAAGGGCTGTCCCTTCAAGCAAGAACAGAAAGGGCAATGCCAGTTCTTTTAGGATACAAACAAACTAAGGACAACACAGTGCCAAAGCAATTTAGAAGTGATCCTCTTTATTGGGAAAGTGTAGTCTATTTTTGATAAATGCATTTAAAGCAGAACCAAAAAATTTGGCCAATACAGCTAGAGAAGGAGAGGTGAGTTTAGTTTCACTTTAAAGTTAATACTATTTACCCAAAAGTAGTTTGTTATATGACCAACACATTTTAATAATAACAAACTGTCAGAAAAAAATTAAATATATGATGTAGTCTGTTAGTAGCACCTCCACCATGATAATATTGTTTTTAACTTAGGCATTATACCATTTTTGCTTCCTTTACATGGTGACAAAACTGTTCATTCTGAAGAGTATACAGATGTAGTTTAGAATTTAGCAAAGGTAACCTAGATTCTGATTCTATTACAATATATTTTTGTTGGATAGGTTGAAGAAATTAAATAAAACCACAAATTTACTCAATGTGATTTTTTCTGACTGCCAGTTTTTTTGCGGTTAAGCAGAACTAAACCCATGATACTCACCAATCCCGGTTAATAGGCAGGGCCCGCCATCTTCCTCCTTCTCTCCCCGGAGACAATCTTCGACCATCTTAACAGGCCAGACCGGAATGGCATACCTATGCAGGTGCTATGGAGTTCTTTCATTCTTTGTACTTGCAAGGGAAGCCAAGACTCACGCTGCTAAACAAAATTTGTCACTGGGTAGTGGACGCTTTTTCAATGCAAGGCTTTAGTTCCACTTTAATTGTCAATACTATGAACATAGTATAGTCAATGCAATTGCTAGGGAGGATGGGGGGGGATGCAGGGTGCTGTCCAAACTAAAAAAAAATATTCTTAATAATGCCAGCATGTGTATAGGACTTGGGATACAATGCACTTGCATATTTTTAGTACGGGTTGGTAAGCGGGGATAATATATACATCATACATGCAACTTATGTGTTAACGTTATGTCGGGAATACACTGTTTAAATGACAACAGTCAATCTCAATTAGTCCAGTAGTTGGTGTTCATGCTAATATTTTTACATTTACAAAGAATACAGCATTCTAGCATTCATCCAATTATTCTTAAAAAAATGGCATACTTGTGGCCCTTTCACATTGTTGTGGAAAAAAAATTGGCAGCTACTGGATGCACATCAAACTGGCAGAATGCTGCAATTCGCCATACGAGATCAACTTAGGCTGTAATGCCAATTCATATATATATATATATATATATATATATATCTATATACATCTATATAATATACAAAACGGTATACATGTATACTCACAGAAATGAAATGTAAATGTTTAATTCAGTACATGGTTTCCCAGTTTCTGTTCTGGGAGGTCCTGTACTCTTAAAAAGAGATATTGGCACTATTTTAATTAAAACAAAACAGTTCTACCTTTTTCTGATTAAATTTTATTTCACACTACTTTGCTGCATGTCATTAGAATAGAAGTAAATAAACATAATTGTTTGGTACAAGCTGTGTTTTCTCTCTACATATCACCAATTTTTTTCTGGGTGATTTTGAAAAGCGTTGAAGACAGAAGTGTAGCTGAAGCCCATTATCCAAAGCTTCACAAAAGATTAGATTAGTCCTGGCAGCGTACCTTACTCGGCATACATGTTAAGAAGGTTGTCTGACAAGCAGGAATGTTCTTTCTAAAAAGTATTAGTAAAAGAATTCCAGTACTTATCATGGAAGGATTGAGGTAATGTGATACCGCCCTTCCTTGCAGGAGGATGTGGCAGTCTTATGGACGTTTGCCACTCAAGACCTTCGCTAAGCGCTAGGCTGTGGCTGCCAGGACATGCCCAGGATGGAATGGAACGCTTGTGTTTGTGGAAGAATCACACAGACATAGTCAGATTTTGAGCTTTCTTTTCAGACAAGACTTTGTTGGTTTTGTGTTTGTTGTCTTTAAGTGGGATTAGGGAGGCCACATACAGGAAAATCTCTGGAATCAATTGGTAGGAGAAGATCTACCAATGTACAGATGGAGCACATATGGCAAAGGCTTACTCCTTTCTTTAAAGAGAACAAGTAGTAATGTTTTGCAGAGATTTTCCAACATTTCAGTAATTTTAAATATGATAACAAGTTTCTTTTCCTGAAGATTTTCTCCTGCCTTCTAATACGTAAGGTGTTATCAGTATCAAGCAACTTGGGCAGAGACAGCAATAAAAACCCATAATTGGTTCTAACCCTTCCATGTTCTCCCTAATAAAGTCCTCCTTTCATTGACCCTGGTTCTGATGGAGAGATCTCTAATAAAGTCATGTCTTGTCTTAGGGACGGGAACTATGACTGCTTTTACTGAATTTGGGTTTAGTTAGTAGAAGCAACATTTACAAAAAGCAGAGGTGTATTCTGTGCACTAGAATCAAGGATTTTTAACCAATAGAGATTTTAGTAGTCATTGGCCCCTTGTTTCACACTTAAGTGCAGATGCATATTTGCAGATAGGTCTCACATTTCCATGGAACTCAAATTGTGAGAACAGGTTCAGAAATATTTAGACCACTGTCAAGTCTGACCTACTGACCCAAACTCATCAAGCATTGAACACACTGTTTACCTACTGCACCTGCCTTAGCATTCTCTGTATGCCTTTTGTCTAATGGTTGATTGAAACTTGCACAGGTCTAAGATGTCCTCTACCAGCCTACCTGTTCTCTAACAAACAAGAGACACCAACAGGTATGTACTCTTTACCAATCCTACTCTAATTTTAGCCTGTTGATAAGCACAAGGTTGTTTTAATGATTGCTTTGGCACAATTCAATGGACCACCTGGAAGTAGTTCCTAGAAGATAAAGTACATGAAATCTTTACATATCCTTATTCCAAGTATCCTGGATAGCTTGGGCTGGGTGCAGGCAGGTTGGATTAAACAGGAATACAAAAAGCACAGAAGGAGGAATGTCTGAAGCCACATTATGTAAAGGTTTTAGAAGAGTAGCTGTAAATAAGATATTTAGAAGTGTGAAGCATGTTATTTATGACAACTCAGCTGAAAAAAACTTAGTATGCCTATACTGTGTCCAGACATGGCCAAAAAAGAAATGAGATGAATAGTGATGTGAAATCAAGGCCAAATATCTCTGTTCCTATACAGTTTTGCATTCCCATAGGGTGCCTACGGTTGTAAAAGGTTTGTGAATGCTTTGGAATGTTCTGTCTGAATCTTACAGACACATACTACTAACTCTATTTGCACAGTTTTTGCTACATGAATGACAGGCTCCATTCATCTTTCAGAAAGGACAGAGCTGTCATTAGGAAACAGCATGAGTAAACATGAGCTTGGACATGGTCAAAACAAATGTGATCACTTTTCTATAAATAAACTGAGAAATTTTATCCCTGACTGTTTATAATAAACTTGTATCCTGTTTTCAGACATTGAATAAGCACTGTAGGTACTATAAAGAACCACATATTACCTTTACAGCATCTACTGTCCTAATGTACTGCTGATGAATGCTGAAATACCTGTTTGTATCATCAGAATTCCCCCATGTGGCATTTGTTGGGCCTATGAAAATTAATGCAATTCAACCATAATATATTAATATTCAACTATATATATAAAGTCCCTTTGTGCTTCTGGGTCATGTAGCAAAATAATCTCAATAATGTAGGTCCAGACCTTTTACTAAGAGATTGAAGCTTAGGCTGGTAACTGGGGGCCAGTAGTATCGAACAACACTTTGTGGCCAAAATTTTTTCTGTAGACCCAATGGCAACATTTATATACACATGGCAATGAATGTAAAGTTCTCTAATAGCCCTTTGTAGGAAAGCTTTTTATCTTTTGTAGTGCCTGTCTGAATATTTGCCCAGAGTATAACCGTACAAAAATTCACTCCAACATTTTGTGGAAAGCTTTCCTAAAAAAGTAGACACTTTTGCAGCAAAAGATGGTTTTCAATTTTCAATGTATCCTAAAGCTCGTTTCCAGTAGGGTTGAGGTCAACTCCCTGTGAAAGCCACGCAAGTTCAACTATGCTAATCATATCAGGTTAAGTCAGCACTGAGTTGGCTTTAGAAATGGGATAGGTCATGCTGGAACAACAATGGGCTTTTTCAAATGTGTACTATAAAGCTGAAAGTACACAATTGTCTGAAGTGTCTTTGTATGCTGTAGTAGTCACAGTGCCATTCACTGGAGACCCTAAACTCTATTAGGTGGGGTATCCATGCATTTTGCCTTATAGATAGATGTGACGGTCAAGTGTCCAGTAACATTTGGCTATGTAGTGCATCCCAATGCGTCAGAAAGGTACAGTGACTACCATTGGTGGTCTCCTTTTGAAAATACTAATCTCCTGGCTGCATCTGGATTCAGTACTTCTGAGTTAATGATGTGGAAAAATCAATAAAAATCAAAGTCTGAATTTCTTATCGAATTTCTTATCGCTCTTAATTGTTTTGGGTTAATGTGGACATTGTTCCAAATCAAAATATTGAAAGAACGTATGTCATACAAAAAGCACTGTAAAAGGAGAGGTCAGCAGTGGCAGACTACTCTCATGGCGGCTTTTCTTTAATGAGCAGAGTGCATCCCTCAAGTTCTACTTTAATGAGCAGAATGTACTTTCATATGATCAATGTAACTCTCCACTTTAGGAAAAAGAAGTCTTTTGTTTCACAACATCAGGTGAGAAAAATGTAATATTACACACACATTGCATGAAGATATATTGCCTCCGAGTCAATTTGTCTGACTCAGTCTTCTGATTTATGTCATATAAATAAAACCACCTAAATAGTCCACGTAAAGCATTTAGTAAAGGGGTTTTCAGTAATTATTCCAATATTTGTTTTTCCTGAAGCTTCAAGCTGTCAAAATGATTTTTATAAAAATTTTAGAAAGAAACTTTACACTGATTGATTGATTAGTCTAAAAATGCCCTGATGTATTCCAATTTATAACATTTCAATTATAGCTTCTATGTTTTCAGCTTCTATGAACAAAATGTGGATATTAAACGGCCTTGCCTGTCTTATGGGCACATTGATATATTTATATAGTCTTCACACATCAAAAACTTTTTCAAACACTCTGCCATGGGGATTCATATGAATTAGGCAATGTGACTATACAGTATTGATAACATCAAATGGTTAAACTGAAGGCAAAACATATTTTTAGGAAATTATCCAATACGGATACCTGTTCTATGACAACTGTCCAAAAGTGAACTGACACACAATGTAAATGTATCCTTTTACTGGTGAAGTGAAAAAAAAATGTCCTGAAAAAGGTAGCAAAAAATAAAAAGGCCGCAGCTTTAGATATTTTTTAGATGTTGTTTAAATAGGTTCAGGGGAGGCATATACAGCTTTGTGGGTGACCTACTGTTACAATTCAAGAAATTCAAGGCAAACTATTATTATTATTGTTGTTATTATTATTATTAATAATAATAATAATAATAAAAATAATTGTATTAATATTAGCAGACTTGTCTTTGTTTCCTCTTTAAATATATCATGGTTTTTATAAATATAACTAATATATATATATACAATATATCCATCTCCCATTAAGCTTGTTTCTTCTGATCTTAGTATGTGATTTCATTTAAATCATTCCACCTGCTGAATGGTTTGAATATGAAAATCTTCAAAGGAAAAGATCATTTCCTGAAGGCAGCTACTTGGCACAAAATGAATGGAGCTGACATCCTTTATAGAGAACAGTTTGTGTTTAGGTCTAAGTGTAATCAAGCACCAAAGATCTGCAGTGATATTTATTATCATGACATGTCATTCTTTTACAGTACACACATGAAAATTTGGCAAATGGATAGAATGATTTTTAAAGGTATACAGGTAGTCCCAGAGTTAAGGACATCCGACATATGGACGCCTCCTAGACACGAAAATTGTAAGGAAAACTGAGCCTTGAAGGGGGGGGCTCAATTTTTCTGCCTGAGGCACTTCATGGTCATTACATAGCTGGTGATAAAAGTAATGTTGTCTTACTAATGAGCGCCACAGCCATATGATACTTGAGGCCTGTAGTAGGGGTGGACATAGAGTGATGCACAGTATGCCAGTGGACAAGGGCCCTGGACCCTCCTCCGCCAACAAGGGCCCCAAGTCAGTTCTGCCCCTTTGTTGGCTACGTCGACCGCTGGCAATAGCATGAGCAGACCAATTACAAGTAAACTGGATATTAGCAACATACTTTGTTGGAATAACCTGGAAAGTGATGGAAAGTTATGTAACATAATGATGTTGACTTACAAAACATAATGGATTCCTATGCAAACGTCAGGTACACATGTGATGAATTGATGTCCTGGGCTGGTCTATACGATTTATATGTGGCTATAGCACCTATTTCACAATACCTAGTCCCTTTAGTTATAGGTTCTTGTGAAATTCACCTCCAACGGTCACCCAATATGGGCAACATTACCACTGCAGCAAATTCCCAGGTGATTAATGGCCCTATTGTTATGATCTCAGCTGGCTCTTCAGAACTGCATAGTTTTCTGTAGCAAAGGTTGCCTTCGAAAAGCAATTGAAATCCAAGAACAGGATAAAGTTACACCCATTAGAAACCACCACTCATACAAGAACCTGTAGATGACATTAGAACTATTCTGTAATTTGTTTGTGGAAAAAGTGTGATAAAGAGTATATTAGCATTATTATATAATTTCCTGCCTCTGGACATTAGGGGTTGGCAAATGTCTTAATATAACCACTTGTAACAACTCCACCCAGTACTAACATTTTATAATTTTCTTCTATATATCTAAGGCATATATAAGCTTAATTAAAGGTCCAATAACACCTCAGTGCATAGGCATGTTTTACATGTGTAGAGAGATCCTGTTATTAACAGCACCCACAAAACTAATACCATTTTCTGGTGGCCCAAGTCTAAAGGGAAATTAAACTCTACTATCATAGAAAGCAAGTGTGCACAGCATATTTGGACAAGGGCAATAAAGAGGCCTATTTGGGGTATCATCTGATGACCTGAAATGGCTCAACTGTTGCTGCTGACATGAAGTCTTATTCCAGTTTAGGCATCTTCAGCAATCTTCATTGCCTGCAGTATTTTACATATGTGCACAGGTAATTTATCCCCACACCTAGCAGATATTTGTAGGTTGTTATTGCAAGTTGTTGTTATACTGTAACCTCATCATCAGGAACAGCTTTGTGGGTTGGTAATTACCTGTATTTTCTCCCTGTAAGGTCATCACAGAGCCCAATCTGTCTCCTGTCTGAGCTTGGTGCTGATAACTAGCGGACTCTGGGTTGCCTGAGGATAGTAATACTGGGAATCTATAAAGCTTTCAGTTTCCTTTTATGTATTTCCGACAGCATCTTTGTTATATAACTGTGTTTTATTAGCTATGCAGGGCATAAGTCAGAACTAGACCTTGACACCAATTTTTGGACAGGTAAAAAAAATTCCATAAATAATAAAAGTAATCAATGAGAGATAAAGCTGAATTATTATAACATTTCAGAAGCAGATATTTTGATTACAAAAAGTCATTGACAGCTGGTTTTCATTAAACTGCTTCACAAACATGGAAGAGATATACAGAATTGTTTTCAGTGGTACAGTTCAGTGGTGCAAACCGCGCCTTTTCAAAAGGCATAAAATGGGTAAGCTTATAAAAGTGATATGGTTAAGGTTATAATAAGGTTACAAAGTGGCTGTTTTTACAACATTGGGTTTGCCCAAAGGTACCCCAACAATTACACCCAGGCCCCAGTAATAATTGTAAAATGGCCACAGGTGAGTAAGCAATAACCTGTTGTTGGAGTTACGGGCTGTCATGAAGTTTTTGTTTCTCCAGGGAAAACACTGAGATCCAGGGATTAACACTGAGATGTCACAAACACTGTGTAACGGTACTGCAGGGCAGGACGGTAGACCCTCTGTGTCACCAGCTCGGTTGGCACAGACGTGCACAGGGCGCAGAGTCTAAGCAGCTGCCTGGTCTTCACCAGAGCCTCTAGAGGTGAGGATGTTGCGCTGCGGGCAACTGCCAGGTTGCGGCCCCCGTTCACGCTGAGGCAGGTGACTGGATATCTTGTTTCAAGACTGGGCATTTTATCGTTGAAGATGAGCCCCACAGTGAGTGCTCCCCAACCTCAACTGACCCGGCAACCTGCGATGTCCATGAGCTGATTATTGAGGACCGGCGAATATCCACAAAAAAGATAGCCCAGATACTTGACATCTCACTGTAGCGTGTTGCGCTTGTTATCACCACTATCCTAGACATGCGCAAGCTTTCAGCGAAGTGGGTGCCAAAATATGCACAGGACTTTTTGGCTAAGTTAGTGACTGAGGATGAAACCTGGCTCCACATCTATGATCCTGAAACAAAGGAGCAGTCAAAGGAATGGCGCCACAGCGGGTCCCTGTGGCCGAAGAAGTTCTAAACCCAGAACCTAAAAGTTCTAAACCCAGTAATTAAAATTAAAAAGTAATGGCGTCCCTTTTCTGTGACAAGGACGGTATTCTGTTGGTGGACTACCTACCTCAGGGCTCTAGTATCACCGGACAGTATTATGCTAACCTCCTGGACCAGCTGAAGCAGGCAATTAAGACAAAAGGCCATGGAAAGTTTTTAAAGGGATCATTTTTTTACAGGACAATGCACCTGAGCACACGTCCAACCTTGTGGCTGCCAAATTGAACACCTTGGGTTTCCAATTGGTCAACCATCCCCCCTACTCACCTCACCTGGCCCCTTCGTACTATTATCTGTTCCCGAATTTGAAGAAACACCTGAAGGGGCAATGTTTGAGGACATTTCCAACCAAAGGACTTTTTTTTGAACGGTCAAGAAAAACTGCAACTACGCTGTACCAAGTGCATTAGTCTCAGGGAGGAATATGTTGAATAAATGTGTTATTTCATAACTCTGGCTCTCCTCTTTCTGGGCAAAGCCAGGAACTTCTCAGCACCACCTCGTAATCTCCCTCTCTGCTTGCATAAAGTTGTGCCTTAGAGGTGGCACTAATACACATGTTCCCCACAGTTGCTGTCCTTTGCAGACCTAGCTTTCGTTCCCAGTTTTTCCTGTCTTCTAACCAGCAACATTAACTGATGAGAGCCCTTCAAAATCATGAGGCTCTAGGCGACTGTTAAAATCCTGTTGCACTTGATCTGCACCTGAGTTACACCTGTAGGGTTGTAACACCTGTAGGGTTTAATGTGATACATTACTTTCAATTGGGGTACAGGTAAATATTTTGGTAGTCATGGAACTAAGAACTGTTGGTGTTCTATAATTTGTTTGATGATGGAACAGTTCATGGCTGTATAGGTTAGTATGGTGTTGTTTGTCCGGTGGTAGTACAGTTGTACTTGATTTGGTATAATTTGTTTGATGTGGTTTCCTAATTTCTCAGAACTAAATAATATCACATGTAAAAAAAAGTCATTTATTGTGTTTTTTGGCGCACAAACCACAAACCTGAGCAATTCAACTTTCATTTTGGTTTACTCTAGAAAAAGCCAATAAAATAAAGAATCAGGGCATATGAAAAATCATAATTCCACGTCCATAAAGCACACTGCAATGCATACTTAAAATATGTGTGTTTTTTTAGGCATAGGCGTGTGGATGGACTTTTAATTGGGCTTATTAATGAAGGCCATGGAAAGCATAATGATGTGTTGTATCCTGTAACAAGCAAATTTCACCTTTCATCAGTAGAGCAATCAGAAGAATGGAAACTTATTGCTTCCTACCGGGCTACTGCACTTTGTACATTGCTTTGTGTGTTATGAAATTAACCACAAAATGTTAATAGCTTTAAAATATAACTTAATGACCATAATCCTAAGAAATTATGTCTAATAACCAATCATAAAACTGCTTTTATAACCCTGGTTACTAAAATATTAGGGGAGATTTATTTATGGTTGAAAGACATTTACAGCAAAGGATTTGTTATCATGCTGCCGGTTTTATGATCCAAATGGCACAACCAAGTGATCATCCTCCACTTCAGCAGCTAGGCCAAGCAAATACCTTTCAGACTGCTGATTGGTCAATAAAGGTGGAGAAGTATTATATATATGGATTATCACTCTGCTCTGCTTTCTGCTCTTATTTATACCTGTGCTGCAGTTCAGATTGACACAAGAAATATATTTTATTATTTAAAGCCAGTGTAGTTTTTCAAAAAGCTTAATGCAGCATTTCAAGACGATCTACCACTGAAATCCAACCATAAACACTTTTAAACCACCTTAGATTGATTTTAAGTATTTGCAACTAGTTATAGAGTGGTTGAAAGTTTCTTGAAGGAAAGCAGATGACCTGAGTTTTTAGAGGCGTGAAAAATACAATAGTTTACTAAAGACTTGTGGATGAAGGCATTTTCATGTCTATGGAAAGGTCTTCTGGCTATCACTGTGAACATTTAAAATTTAGATCCAGTTAACCTGAAAAAAAACCTTGGAAATCAAATAGGAAACATGCCCTTACTAATCTGATGATCCTTTAAAGGTATGGTGATCTGGTTATTTGAGAACCCCTGCACGTAATGCAAAATAAACATTCCCAGACACTCCCACTGTAGTTTTTCTTTTGTCTTTCAAGATGAAAAAGTTATATAAAAAAACAGAGATTTCCCACAGTCACCTGCTTTGGTTTAATTATGGTTGATAATAGAAAATGTTTCACAGTTCCACTTTAAAAAGTATTCATCAAGTGACCCAATGAGTTTCCCTTTAGATTGGTTGAGAGTTCTTGAAGAGCTCTGGGTGCTGCAGGTACTTTACATTGAGAGCTATGGTTTCACCTGCTGACTGTGTTTATGGTTCCTCCTGCTGACCAAATGTTATGGTTATAGATTCTTTTTCTAAACCAAGGTTTTCTTTTCAGGTTAATCTAGGTTTTCAGGATATAAATTTTTATTATTAATAGTAAGGATCTAGGAGATGGTGGGAGGAACCACAACACCTAAAGTAGTGTCAGACAGCTTCACACCTGGAGAATATGCTTTTCAACTACCAGATAGGTAAGTATGCAAATTAATATTTTACTGAAGCCAACTGGGGATTTTTTAAATGTTATTGTTAGGAAAAGGTTATCAGGCCGGTGATTCTGTACTGTGCGCTAGTGCAGTATCCCACACAGCGTATTTTGCCCAGCAATTTCACTTGCAGCAGCAAAGAATATAGAGAAATAGCAGCAGCCCCTGCTTTCATTTAGCATTGCAGCCTGATGTATTTTATGGCATCCCCAGCATCTACTATTAGGCTGTGCACAGCTGAAGGGGATCCAAGCGGCTGATTAGCTCCTGACTCCGTCCTGCACTGCCATTGGCTGCTGGGACTTCTAAGCCTGCTTCCAGTCACCAGCGCCTTTTGTAGCGTTGAGCTGGGCTAATCTGTGTTGGAAAGTTTCTTGGTTGATATACTGTTGCTTACTTTGCCTATTTCTGATCCTAAGAGTTTATGCTGCCTGGACTGACCTTTTGCCTGTGACCCCGACACTATTTATGTTTTGCCCTTGTCTATGTCGTCTGGTAGATGGATTATCTGTTGTGATCTCTGGCTCTGAATTCCTAACTAGTCTATTGAAATCTTGGTACTTCTATCTGTGGGCTCCTGGTCTGCTACCAGCCTCTCCAGTATCTCCAGACACCATCCTTTCCCTGGGGAATGCTGGCAGATGCAACCAGTTTCCTGAGGCTGAGCGGGGGCTTACTAAAGGTGAAATTGTAGCATAGATTGGGGGACTGGTGTCTGGGGCATACAGGTGCTGACGAGGGCCTTACAGTTACAAGGTCTCTTTAAACTATTTATTTGATTTAAAATATAACCAGACATAAAAATATATCTTACCTTACATGTGACCATACCAATAAATTGACACTGACAGAGGTGCTACATCTTCTAGCAATGTGAAGACTTACCGGCAGGTTTCTGTACAGCGGGTGGGAGAAAGGTCACCGTGGTTCCATGCACACTAATCACTTGGATGTGGAAAAGGTTAAACTTTAAATTAGTTATATGTTGTGGACAAAGAAACACTGAAAAGTGGTGTCCTTGATGGAAAATAATTGTACTTTTCTGTTCTTTCAAAATGAATAGGCAGCATTTGACACAGGCCAGCCTGCCATAAAAAAGATTTATAGATTTTGTTTTCAGCTAACTGTTCACAGTTTTTAACATAATCGCAGCACTGTACAACCAATTTAATGTTCGTTAGAAAAAAACAAAAAACAAAAAAAAAACAAGGCAGCTAAACTTGTTATAAATTAGAAAATTTAGATTTTATTGCAAGTATTTTTTTTTTGGAATGTCATGGCCGTATTAGAAACCTTTATGAGGTTACTGAGAACCAAGATATTAAATAAGATAAAATGTCTAAACACTGTTGCCGCAGTAAATCTAGGAAAACAGACTTATTAAGAAAATTGTATTTAGAGACAGATCAGTGACCCAAAACAAGATGAGTATTCATCGTTCACAGCCTCTCTGCGGCCCTTTTCTTGCCAAATCTTCCGTTAACTACTAAAGAGATTCAGCCACAGAGCTGTTTCTATTCATTTGCCACTATTCAGACTTGTCTCTCATTGCAGAGTGTACAAAGCAGTATAGACTTCTTCCCAGCCGTCCCCAAGCTAAACAGGTCATGATAACATAGATTTATTGAAAGCTTAGTCCATGGGACCACACATATTTTCTTATTTATAATAATGATTTTTTTTGTAGGTGTTTTTAAAGCTTGTACAGACATACATAAACACTCAAGGTATACATATATATCGCTTTTGTGCTTTGTAGTTTTACTTGACATTTTGTTTTTAAAACTGTAGTTTTTTAAGATTTAAAACAAAATAACACAAACAAGGAACATGCAACTGTGAGTAAAGGTAACAAAGAAATGACTGTTTTTCTTGACTTCTAATGGTTTAAACGTTACATGTGCAAGAATACTATCTATTCTGAAGATGAAATTGACACAACCATACCTATCATAACATTTCTGTATGTATTATTAAAACCCATTTCAGGTAAATCAGGTATTTATAAGATAATAAATCCCACATTACCTTAAAATTTATGTACACTGCTTTGCAACCTAATATTCTTTAAAAAAATGGAAGAATCTATTGTTCACTACAAGCACCAACATTTCTCTTTATTTTCTTTATTGGTGTTTTATTGCTGAGCCTATAATACAAGCACATCTGTCCCTATTTTGTGATAATCTAAAAAATATCGCTTTATCGACTGTATTTAGAAAAATTACCAAATTAACAAACACTGGATGACAGACACAGATGTTGAGTAAAAATAAGTGTGCATGGGGTCAAAATTTCAACATTCCTATAATTACAATATATACAGTATAGCAATTCTCATCCAGCTTTACACTACTGAGTGGACAGCTCCGTTCTACACAATATAATGATATAAAACTGCAAAAATTTGGAGTTAATTTAGTTAAGTACAAGATGGAGATTCATATTCCAAATTTCAATCATTGCTGAGGACAGCTGCATGTTGTCTCGCATTAATTAAATCGTCTGAATTACTTACCATTTTTTATGACAAATTGTAAACGCTAATCAGGGGACTATAATAACACTTAAAACAGTAATAATTTAGCTCAATAAACAAAAAACAGAGCAGTCTGCTAGATTATTTTTTAAGACTTGACAAAATCAATGTAAATTAACTTATTTACATGCAAATACTGTAGACAAGTTTAGGGATATGTAAAATGCCAGCAGTTTTTCAAACATGTTATTTTGCATTTAAAAATTGCCCATCACCTGTAGAATTTCCTGTATCTATCAGCTAACAGTGATGCTGTAATTTGTCCATAGCCATTTTAGTTCTCCATAAAGGTATAGCAAAAATCAGGTCCCAGAGATTACCAGATATCTGTGTTATAGTAGTCACATTTTCATTCCAAAGGAACTGAGGGATTAGTCTAATATTGAGGGCTATGGGGAAGTCTTGTGTTAGGAAATGGCTATAAAGGTATATCCAGGGTTATACAGAGGTGTATAGGTAAAGGTAATATTACATTTATAGGGGGGTTATGAGGATTTGGGTTACAGAAAGGGTTGCTGTTGGTGTATATATGGGTAGATGGGGTACTGTGAAGGTTAAGAGTTTCATACATGTGTTGAAAGCTATCCAGTTGGGACTCTTTCAGACCTTCAGTGTAGAACTGCACGATTTTCCACTTCCGATGCACAGAAAACTGCTGCTGTTTGGCCAGGAGAGACAAACCACACAGTGGGCAACCAGATTTCCATGTATCTATGGTGCAAATCCTATAAAGCATCTGTATGGCCAAAAGTGACCTGGCGCTTTTGGGAATGGTGCTGCAATCTGCTGGAGCTGCATGCTAATGAAGGGTCCCAACTTTGCCCTTTCATTTGAATGGGAGCCCACAATAAAATGCTGTAGCTCACCACAGGTCTGAAATAGCCCTTAGCTGCTCCCAGGCACATAGCAAACCATGTTGCCGTACAAATGCATATGTGTGCACAAAACTATTCCCATTTGGTTGAATGGGAGCAGTTGGGAGTGCTGCTGAGCCTGCAGAATGATGTAAAATGGCCCTTAGAGTAAGTTTATAGCAGAGGTTAAAATGAGGGTGGATTTAGGCATTGCTGTCTGCAGAGTGGCTGTAATAATTACCATCCCCATCCTGCCACCAGTGAACACATTATAGTGGAGATGAACTAGAAGATCAGGAGAACAGTTGATCATCTTATCTGATTAATCCCTAATTCCCGCATGTTAATGATAACATTTTTCTCAGATTAATTACCCAATGTACACACACTTCTGTCTGCTGTTAATGAGCTCTTTCTTTATACAAATAATTCTCTGATGATTGTTGCTGTGATTTACTGAGATTATTTCTACATCTAAAGTATTTAACTATAAAGTGTTTCCCTACAATTTGTATCTGGCATCAGGCACTGGAAACATTAGCCAGAAAAATGCTCAAAGAAATACAATATACCATTCTGTAAGTGGAATGTAAAGAATGTAGGTCATCATCACCATCCCATTGTCAGCCATCTGGGGTCATACAATTCTGAAGAACATTGTAGCTGATGGACTGTCAAAAGAGAATATACAATTATGTACAAATGATCCATAAAGTGTATGTCTGGGCAAAAAAAAACAAAAAAACATATTCAGTACATTTTTCAATACATTTCCATGTTTTATCACTTTAAAAATACTATGCGTGCCAATGATTACTGAACAACAAAACGATACCTGTTGATCTACCAGAAATCCAATGAGCTCCCAAGCTCCCAATAGCAGCTGCTGCCCACTGTGAACATTAATGGCAGGCTCAGTTTTGTTTTTATTGAATGTAAATATCAACTTGTAAGTTTGTTTCAAGGAAAATGGTGGTCAGTGTTATCATTGTCTTGTGGTCCTTTAGAGAAGGTCACAATTAATGTCCATTATTCAATGATGAATGCTGACCACTATTTAACTTGATAAAGATGATTATCAGGTGAAAATCTAGCATATATACAGCAATCTCACCATTTTATACATATATACAGCAATCACCATTTTCCTTGAAACAAACTTACAAGTTGATATTTACATTCAATCTCTCAACGTCATTCCATTATTTCCTGGCAGATTGATGAATGACAGTGTGGGGGTAACCGATATAATTTCATATGCAGGATAGCATGTTGGGGTGCCTCTTGCTCCCCCTCCCCTCTCTAAAGGACAGAACCGAGCTATCTATACAACTCTCATTAATTCTCCTGTCACTCTATATGATCATGAAAGTATATCTCCAGCAACAAAAATTATTTGACGTCTGTATAGGGCTTTACAATATTTACGTTGGTAACCAGCAGCTATCGATCTATTGTTACTGAACACAACCGGCAGCAGGGGACAAGAAGCTAACTCAAATTAGGCTGTAGTTTTGTTTTCATAGACCCTCTATAGGAGTTCTTTGCATTCTAGTTGCATTAGATTAAAAAAATGACTGTTTTCAATCAGGAATTTAAAAAAAAATGTTGCACAAAATCTGTTATCTGCTATCGTTTACTGATGTGGTGAGAAGCTAACGTTTCTATAATCATTGTCTCAATTATAACAAAGCACTACATCCATGAACAGAAAATCAATATATTGCATCATAGGAGCTGCTTTTTCTTTGGTTCAGACCAGCACAGCACTGGCATGTCAAAAATGTAGATGGGATGCAAAGAGGAACAAAAAATGACCTTTATCTGGCTCCCAGTTGAGAAGTTTGGAACATCTCACAAAATAAAAAGCCAGTTTTATTACAAAATATAAAAGCGTGGCTGGGTTTTCTTAACTTGAATTTTCCATGCATATTCTTTTGGTATTTATTCTTACATACACAGAGCAGAATTGAGACTTGTACCATAAAACCACTTGTCAGGCTTTGCATGTTTTAGCAAACCCATATGTATGTTAATTTGTTCTATTGTGTTATAATTGACAGATTTTTGTGGTTTGAGTTAAAGTATTTGTACTCATAGTAATGGAATGCTGACGTAACCAGACAAGTTAAACACTTCAGGTGTACAAATTCATTTATAATCCGCTTTCATAAAAACCTTGGAAATATTATCATTTTTTGGGGGGTTAATCTCTTGTAAAACAGTTGTGCTGCAAGTCACAACTAAAATTATTAAGTCAAGTATGAGCAGGAAATTCAAGTGGTTCCTGTATGGCCAAACAGTTGTGGATCCATGACCATCACACCTTCACTATATTGCCAAACGGAAGTGAACAAGCCTCTGTTTTAAAGTTCTGGCGTTTGCAATAAAAGATACCCAGCAAGTCTACAAAAACATGGTTTCTTGAGTTGGTTTGGAGAAGTGTTTTACACATTTCCTAAACTTCAACCATATTGAAAACCTTTTGGATGAATTGGAGTGCCAAAGGTGAGCCAGATCATTTTGGCTTAATGGACACAATTTATCATAGACAGTGTTTCCATAGGAATATAGAGTGTCCAACAAGTTCAAACAAACTTGTAAATTTATCCATTCTTATCCAGGTCCTGGTCTGGACAGTTTTTATGTTATTATATGATAACTAAAAGTTTCACATGGTGCATTACCTTCCTGGGACTGTGATAACTTTACTCACACTTTTAGACTATTAAGACTGGTAAGTAAGAGTGGTAAAAACCCTGACATATTTATTGCTGTCTGTGGACCTGAAATTCACTGCCTTAGTAGTCCTAGTAGACAGTCATTGGGACAGAAAGTAATGGGCAATGCAAAATGTCAGTTGTCACTGAAAAATTCAAAGATATGGGATACCTATTTTGGTGACAATCATCTGGGAGTAAATTTCCACTTACTTATGATTATTTTTTTGCTTTAAGGTAATGCAGACCATAGACATCTGATAAGGGTTTACCACATTTCATACGCAAAATAGGGTTTTAGCGTTAGATATATAGTGAAACAAATCTATTAAATGCATGCCTAATATGACTAGTATAAGTACCTGAATATGTCTTTACATTAAGGTCCATTAGGATGCTAAATAAGTGTTGCTTGAAATGATCATAGTGGTCATTTCAAGGACAGCTATAGGACCTTGAATTGCCCTATGGACCCATTGTTGTTCAACTATTGCCACATGGAGGGTAGGCAAGAAGGAGAAACCCTGGTGCAGGGATAACAGTAGTGATTGTTAGTGTCATATGATTGTCTTAAGTGAAAGAAATCTCTATGGTGATTTAGTTTCCTGGTTTCAGAAGCTTTTGGACTGAAAAGGATGGGGCAATACTGTAAGCCAATTAGACCTTATTGATTTGCTTTAGTCCTGTGCAGACATCCAATGAACATCAGATGAATGTCGCTGCTATCAATCTTTTGTGATCATTTGTGGCAACAGATGAATGAATGAGCGTTGCACACACAACACCATTCTGTTCAATGGATAGAGTAGAAGACATACAAGCAGCACCCTGCTGTACTCTCCTTGAACAGAGATTAATGCAAATGTTGGGGGACTGCTGTACATGTCAGATATTCATCTAAAAAAAATACGACTGAGGCACAGACAGATATGAGTAATAACATAAATTTTAATTTCATACTTTTTTCTAAGGTATACCTTTTATAACTTTTTGCTGGAGTTTTTACTTTAATCCTCAGTATGTAATTATGGTTGTAACCTGTGAACCAAACTCTCATGAATGAAGCATTCCATTGCTTTTCTTCATATCTTCACCCCAGTTGATTGTCAGAGAAGTTCAAAGAAAGCTGCCAGAGATACAATTCCAGAAGAATCTTTACATGGTCATTGACTGTAGCTTGTTAGATTTTATAATCCCCCTGTAATTATATCATTTGCAGCTCTGAAGATTTATCTGTGATGACTCTGACCATCTGGTTTAGAGGAGGTGTTCAGTCTATTTCTCCATTAGAGGCTCTATTATCTCCCCAGGTGTGGGTCTCCTACTGCATACTGTATTGTAATCTTGTCTTCCGTACGAGGTAATAGCATTATATTATACTCTGTATAACTTGCCCGGGCCTGAACATTTTTCCTGTCTATAGACAGGCAATTGCAACCACCCTTTTTGCAGTGAAAAAGAAATGTAGTTTTTTCTTATGATACTGGAATGTTTGTACTAAAAAGGAAACATGTGCTTGGGTGTTTTACATGTTTGGGTACAACGTCCATGTAATAAGAATTAGCACACCCATAGTTTTCCCTCATTTTCACCTTCCTTGAGTTTAAAAAAAAATCACTTTACTATTTAGCAAGCTTTTCTTTTTGGTCACATGACTGCTTAGCTGATGTATTTCTGCTTTGCATGATAGGCATGTTTGCGTATCCAGTGACAAAGCAGTAGATATGTAATACATAGTGATGAACTACGTCCAGTTGGGAGCTACTATCCACCAAAAAATCGGGGGTTCCCAGTAGATTGGGCTCACAACTGAGTATGAGAGATTTTAAACTTTTATGCATCCGCTTAATTTGATCACACCAGTGGAGGTCACTTCTGTCTGATTTGTTAAAGCTCTCTAAGGCTGGAGAGGATACACTTTTATGAGTGAAGCTGGGTGATCCAGCAAACCTAGAATGGATCTGGTTAAGGATTGAAAACATTTGCTAACAAATAGCTAATGGCTTTTAGAAATTTGGAAATAAAATTTGGAAATTCATTTCAGGTTTGCTGGATTACCTAGATACCTGATGAAAGTGTATTCTCTCCAGCTTTGGAAAACTTAAATAAATCAGGGCCATCGTGTGAAGATGTAAGAGGATACAAACAATCAAGATGCATATTTAAAACATAATCCCTTATATACTGATTTACACTTTTTCTTTACTTTTGTTCCTTTATGTTCACCTCCTAATGGCAAATTTTAGGTCCCGTAGTGTTGTCCATCTGAAGGAGATTGTTTTGCTTCTCAAAAAAGTGTAAAAATGTAATAATAAGAATATAATAATTTAATACACATTACCTTTATAATGAGTCCCTGTGGACTGTTCCATCAGCTATAATATTTTATGAAATGTAATATATAGGGACCAATATGAAAATAGGCAAATGCTAATATTCTAAAGCAGGACAGCAATTATTCATCTGTGCACAAATTTTTCAGTTTTAATACATTTTTCAGGAAGTAATTTCAAAGAACCAATCTACCAGCAGTAATCAGTCATATAAAATAAGGTCTTTGTGCTTATGAGAAAGAGTAAAGTTAAAGCTCTAAAAATATTTGGCTCACTCATGGAGGTCTACCTATAAATGTTTGAAGCTAAGCTTTACACAAGTTTTACTCAAAAACTATACACATTAGATTCGCTTATATTATAACTAATTAACAAGGTAAAATTGATTCACACATTTCAAATATGCAAAATCTGTGCACAATTTGGTTTACGACCCCCACTGAGTTTTTATTGTTTATGACACACAAAGGAAAATGATAGAACATCTACCATGAATACATGTCAAGCTCCAGACTCTATTGGTCCCAGGTAAAGCAAGGTGATCACAAAACAGACATCCTTAGAGGCATTTTGCCCACTAGGGAAGATTAATTCCAGATTCAAGGTGGTATTTTCCTTGTTTCTGCACCTAGATATGGAGAGCTGATGGCTCCCAAAATCAAGCCTGCACCCATTGCTGATTTCAAAGCTGCCTACTGAGGATGGTGGAGTGGTTCATCTGTTTGGGTATTGCTATTATTGTTTGGAAAGTATGGTTTCAATGAACCTAACACTTTAGGCCTAATCCTTAACACTTTACCCCTAAGCTTAACCTACACTTATCCAGTTTAACATTGGAAATGCAGGGAACTATTGAAGTAATACTTTGGTTTGTCCATTCAGGTCCACCTAAAAGATAACTATAATTAAAAAATAAATATATATATAAATTTATGCATAAATCAACCTTCTATGGCTCACATGAATCTTAAGACCATATGGCTAAAATGTTATTGGCCACTCCTGCATAGCTTGAGTGCATATCATAAACTGATATAGATTGTCTCATGATATAGAAGATGCTCAAGAGGTGTTTATTGGGATTCAAGTGGTCAAGGGCCACCAGGACAAAGGTGATTTTGGGTAAAGACTGAAGATTCTTCCAGGCTTCTGTTGTCCAGTTCAGATTAGTATGTATTAAGAGTGGTGGTATTTCTGCTAAGCCCCAAAAACTAAGGGATTGTTCACTTTTTTTTGGGAAACATATGCTGTTTTTGTCTAATCCTTAAGCATAGTTGTTTACATTTTCTTAAAGATTTTTTTTTTAAACAAGCAAACGAACATGGAAACATGCAAAAACACATACATAACTGCCATAGTGGTACAAAGTTATAGTGACCTCTAGTTTTATTTAAAAAAGAAAGTCATCCATGGATTATATTAATGTTATATATATGCTATGAGTCTAATTGCTGGATGTTAGATGAACCGCAGTGTGATTCACAGTTGACACAGACAGTGATTACAGAGTAACATTCATACTTCTCATTTTGCAAATTCTGGTTGCCTGGCTGTCATGTTTATCTCTTGAATTATTACTTTTTGATATTTATTAGCAACAAGTATGCAACTAAAGCTGCATACACATGTCCAATAATTATCGTTGGAAACAAACGACCAACGAACGACCGATTGGCCAAAACTCGTTCTAAAAAAGTGACCAACGACGCCGACTAACAAGGAATGCCTTTGGAAATGAACGACCGGCACGCCAAATCTGATTGGCCGACGATTGTTCAATATCTATCATGTGTACATTCGTTCAGTGATCGTGCATGTTTCTGCGGTACACTTTCTCCTTTACATGTCACTCCTTGCATTGTTCAAATGATTGTTTCTAGCGTGTGTACACTATTGGTGGATTATATTTGAACGATCGTACCGTTACAGCATGTACAGAATTGTGCACAATACGATTGTTCAAGTATAATCGTGCATCGTTGATCGGTCTTAATTGTTTGCTTTCTAACGATAATTTTTGGACGTGTGTACCTAGCTTTATGTTTAAATCTTATCTGACCATTCCAAAATGTGTATTTGTTTCAGATTAGGGACTACAAACCCAGTGGGTCAATGTATTAGCCGAACTAGCTTCAACAGTAAAGTCAGAACTGGAAGCACAAAATACCTGTTCAAATTTGCAACAGTCAAATTTAGAAAACGGGAGGTGAGTCCAGTCCCAGAGGGTGAATGTAAATGTAGTCACTACACTGACCCAAAAATATATACACATTTTATTGTGCTATTCTGCAATGTCTTCATGGCAATCAAGTAAAAATACCACATTAGCTGACAATCCCTTATCTAAGAGTTTGTGTTAATCTGTGTACTCTGATTACTGCTGATGCTGCTGAAATTTTAATCAGTGCTTGTTGACAAAGCAAACACGGAGGAGCTCATTAACGACTGACAAAAACTTGGAAAGACATACGCAAAATGGCCATTTACCAGGAGAAATAATAGCCATTGCAAGACCGTTTACCAGCGGGATTCTGTGATTTGCTGTCGATTCTGTGCACTCGGTAAAACTAAGTGGAAGAATTTTTGATATGATATGCAAATTTGAAGAGGCTATGCAGAATTGGAGATCTTTCTTGGCTCATAAAATGGGAAAAACAGTAATTAGGGGAAATGGTAATGAGCTGTGATGCTTTATTTGCATGGTAAACAAAGCCAACAAATATTGGATCACCTGAAACCCATTTTGTAAGGCACAATTTCTCTAATTTCAGCAAACTTGCTGAACACACTTAAAGGGCAAGTCTAGTTTATATTGCTTTTATTAAAAGGTACAAAGGAGCCAATTGTGCCCTTGTGAACCAAGTCAATAATGTTACCACTCCTGTGAGCAGCAAATGATACCATCTCTATCTTATCTACCTTTTTGCATGTAAACTATTTATCCCATTAATCCACCATTTACAGGAGTTGAACAAATACAGAAATGTCTGAAGTGTGACAACCATGGCTGCCTCTATAGATATAAAAATAAATGCAGCCACAGGAAGTGTGTTATTTTCATGATCGCTACAAAAAAAATTAAGGAAAAAGCTTAAAAAATAAAAGTAATGCAGCCAAAACGTCTAAAGATTGGACAGTTGCAATATAATACAGTTTTTGGTTTAGTTAGGATGCTTTTTATAGAGACATAGGTGCAAGAACCATTTTTCATATATTACGCTGAAATTTCAACTTCTACTTCTTCTTCTTCTACTTCTACTTGATAATTGTTTAATGTACTATTCTTCCTAGTGAAATTAAATGTATTGTATTTTCTTGCCTCTGTGTTCCTGACATTTTCAAAACAGGAAAGCATCAAGCATGTACGCAGCACCATTCTGATTGGTAACTGGACTGGAGTCATATGCACAGCTGCTTTCCAACAGGTTAAAATGCAAGCAGGCGGGTTCTTTATTTCAGAATGGATAGGCATTGACCCTTCTGCAAAAAAACATACTAACTTGCTTGTTTGTATTCATTTAAAGTGAAACTAATCCCTTGTTACTCACCAGTCCCCATTCCCTCACATGGCTTCGCCATCTCTCTTTCTTCCTGTACAGGGTCTTTAGCCATCTTGATTGGCTGAGTCGGGATGACATAAATCCTGCAGAGGCAATTGCCGGTTCATTCATTCCTGGCACGTGTCGTGGAAGCCAGGATTGCGGGACTGCACATGCGCATCAGGCAGGTAGGAGGGATTATTGCAGAAGGGACATTGCCTGTCCTTTTTCATTTTTTGCCATCTTGAATCATGTAATTCCCACGCATGCAAATACAGAAGTTATTTTATTCCATCCGGGCAAATCAAGATGGCCAAAAATCCTAAATGGTTGATAAATTGCTGGCAGCCATTTTTGCCGCAATCATACACTGAGCTGTGCAGTAATGTGTAAATTCTGTTTCTCCAGTTTCCTTCCTATTCTTGATTGAACATAAGCTCATCTTCTTTCTGAAAACTCTGTAACATTATTTGACTAATATACTTTTGAAATAGTTTGACCCAATTACAGATGACAGCTTGTTGCTACTCTTAGAATATTCATTGGAAGTGCAATCCCTGTGGTATCATAAATTACCTTTGTTCCATACGAGGTGGAAGTTAATTTGGCCCCACAATGTATTTTAATAAGAAGCCATAAACATATTCTTTAAAAATGAATGAACAAAGGATGTGATACAGTGCTTGAAGGTGTAACCGGATTATCCTTGGAATGAATTAGACAGCTGTTTGGTATGTTGATACTTTATTAAGAAGACACAGAGGGAAGATAAAATATTCAGTCTACTCCTGCTATTTTACCTGGTAAAATTAAAGTTGCAGTCCTAAAATTTTCTATATTTTTTTGGCACAGTGGGGAAGGATTAAAAGCTTTTTCAGCTTTTCATTTTTGGTATTGTATCCGCATTGGCCAGGGTCCTCCTGCCAACCTCCTTCAACCACCACCTGTCTACATGCATCCTTTTCATTATTGGTCATGTGCGTCATTGTGGTTCTGTGTGAATTTCCACCAAGGGATCATGTGACAAAATGACAATGGAGCAACACAGACAGGAAAGAGTTGTCACTCCATAACAGAAGGTGCTTAAACATAAACCTTTATGCAAGGACCACCAGGTGTTTTCATAATTAAAGATGGGGTTTAGATCTACATTATTTCATTCAATCAACCTGCAATGGTAACAACCTTTTATTAATATTATTATTTTTAATAATACTAATAATAATATTAATAATATTAAACAAAATTTATATAGCGCCAACATATTATGCAGCGCTGTACATTAAGTAGGGATTGCAAATGACAGACAGATACAGACAGTGACACAGGAGGAGGAGAAGACCCTGCCCCGAAGAGCTTACAATCTAGGAGGTGGGGGAAGTAAAACACAATATCCTAAGAAGTCAAAAATGTTGGACTTTGGAGAACATTCAGCAGCGTTTAATGTTTAGTAACCTCAAAACAAATTGGTGTGAAACCAAACAGAGGTCTTTATGGCTGTAGGGTTGACTTAAGCCCTGTACAGACATCTGATAGACTGATCCAAGTCAGTAGAAAAGATGTTTTGCAATCATTTCCAGTGACAAGTGATGAACAAAGAGCGCTGTACACACAACACCATTTTATTGTATTAAGATGGGGAGGACGACTGAGCGGCACCCCGCCGTACTGTCTCCCAGAGTGATGCACAGCAATTGTTCCAATCAGTCACTTATATAATCTGCCATAGCGGATTGATGAACAATGCTGGGGGACCTCTGTACACATGTCAGATTTTTGCTTGAGCATGTCTGTTCATCTTGGCTTACAACCATCTGATTTGTGTATGTATGTTTCCATTTCAGTACAGATAAAGTAATGTAAAAACAAGAATTAACATTTGCCATTTTTTTTTTTTTTTTTTTTGTTTTTTTTTTTTACTACTAAATCCAAAAACTTTTACAAAGAAATCTACAGCATAATCTAACAACAACCAATGGCACAGTATATGGTATACACCCCTGTCTTGTCCTCCTGGCAACCCATTATATTGGTTCAAAATGACTTGCAAGAGGGCCATCCAGTGCCCCTGTGGAAGTCCTGCTTTATCCTGCTATAGAGTATTTTTCTGTTACAAATGAGTGTAGACTGCATAGACATTCTTTTTGTAAATTACAGTGAGTTTGACTTTTTAAAGCAGAACCAAAGTTCCACCTTGAAACTTTCCAATAAGGCAGGTCTTTAATACAGAAAGATACTGTTGATGTCCCTTGTACAATAAAACATACTTACTTGCCTGATTGCTATCTTCTTTAAAAAAAAATGCTGAGCTGCGCGTGCATATCCCAGTATCCTGGCATCCCCTGGGCCTGTGAGGACTGAATAAACTCCTGTGTGCATGTAAAGAAGTTTTGTTATCCCAGCCAATCATGGTGGCTGAAGATCTGAAAGCAGGAAAAGGAGCAAAAGAAGCATGGCAGCGTTTGTTTCAGAATGGGGAAAGTGTATTTAAAAAATTGGGATGGGGTACGCATTGGGACGGTTTCTGCAATAGGGGAACTGCCTGGTTCAATTTTTAATTTTTAGAATTTGGTTCCTGCTTTAAATTAATGTATGTTATTTATATAGTAAAATGAATTGTCCACTTGTGATGGATATTTCACTTAGCCTGCCAAATGGTGAAAATTCACTGTGCAAAGAATATCAAAACATATGCAAGAAAACCTAAAAATGGTGTCACCTTTATGCACTGCAAAATTTTTAATACTATATTTTTCAAATGCAATTCCATTATTAAAAAAAAAAAGACCACTAAAGAATGCAACATGACTATGGACTTTGTAAAGCGCTGTGTAATAAGTCGGTGCTATATCAATACTGTGTAATAATAATAAAAAGTAATAATGGAGCATATTTTTTTATTACACCAATGTGCCAAAAAAACTATATAAATCTAATATGTGATTGAAAAAAATTGGATTAGATTCAGTTATTTTTCTGAATAACTGGTGAATGATAATGCTGCTAGGATGTCAGTGCTGTCTGGCTATGAAAATGTTAAACATTTTTGGTTCTTTACAGAACACAATACAGTACAGCACATAATGAAACTTATGAAATCTTGACAGCTGGTTATTTATCAAAGCATGAAAGAAGTATGGAAAACAGATCCTGTAGGCATATAATTTTTGTTGCCTTAACTTAGTTTATTGTGTTATAATTGATAATTATCCCTGGGGCAATTAAATGTCAGTTTGTAAAAGACTTATTTTCCCTAATAAAATAATAAGCATTTATAAAGATGTATCTCTCTGTTCTGGTTATATAGGGACAACTCAGGTTTATATAAAGGGGCAACTTTCCATTTCTAATAACATGATTCAGATCCTCAAGATAAAGAAAACAAATCAGTGATCTGGCAATGAAATCTAGGAACTACTAGGGGTTGATTTACTAAAAGAATACATTTTTACATAGTAAAAGGAATTGCTCCTTTCCAAGGGTTTTTTTTCCCTTAGAAAGAGCTGGAGCTCTGCTGACTTCAACTATCCAATCAAGGGCAAGGAAAAGTTCTGTAAGTAATCACTCTGTATAATTTATTATTAATATTAATATTATTAATAATATTATAATAATAATAATTAATAAACAGGTTTTTATAGCACCAACATATTACACAGCGCTGTACATTAAATAGGGATATATATATATATATATATGTATGTGCATATAATCAGAATCCACTTTGACTGGGGCTAAAGCTGCCAAAACAGTCTATTTATAAGGCAGTGGACCTGAAATGCACTGAAACATTGTGCCTAATTTATGAAAGCTCTCCAAGGCTGGAAAGGATACCCTTTCATTAGTGAAGCTGGGTGATCCAACAAATCTGGAATGGATTTCTTCAAAGTCATTTGCTACCTGCTAGCAAATGTTTTGAATCCTGGAGCAGATCCATTCCAGGTTTGCTGAATCACCCAGCGTCATTGATGTAAGTGTATCTTCTCCAGCTTTAATAAATCAGGGCCATTTGACTCAATGTTTTATAAAAAAAACAAAACAAAATGTTTGTTGGTTAACTTTAAGAGGATACTTTCATTAATGTATTCATTAACATTCATTTACTGAACACAGACAGGAAGGATTAAACCTGTACTGAAATAAATAAAATTATTATTGCTGACATCCTTCTAAAAATGTGAGTTTCCTGGCTTTTTCTAGTCAAAGCACCCCAAAATCAGTGTGCAAGTAAGAAGAGTTCAGCAATGGCTACCTATGAAAATTCTTAGAACCTGTTCCCTTTAAATTATGCTCATGGAAAACTTCTGGATGGATTTAGTTGATATGTCATACCCCGGCACTTGTGTAAAATCCCACAAGAACGTCTGCTTTGTTTAATTAGGTGATGTGTTTCAGACATGCAAAGGCATGCTGCGATTTCCTCCCTTTGCACAAGGTATGTGATGTAAGTGAAAGGTTGACTTCTAACACATTATCAGTTGTCCTTCCGTTGCTTAAAAGAGAGGAAACCTGAGATAATTTACTGAGTACATGGAATATTCATCTATTATGTGTGTAGAATAAAGATTTTACATGATCATTGCTGATAATCTGCCAGGGGTATAAAAAAAGGGACACCATCCCTTTTTATCTTTGAATGTGAATGTGTACTTTGTCCATGCAGGGCCAATACAACAACAAGTACTTTAGGCTGATAAACTGTTTTTTTTCAAGTGGTACAGTTGTGGTTCACAGCTGTCAATCCGTCCTCAAGCACCCCGAAGCCCTGATTTTCATATCATCATCAAAACTTCTTCTTTACAGGCATTTGCCTGTGGTATATTGTGTTTTTGGGACATTTTAACCGCTTCCTTTTAACCTCTCCACAATGTACCAAAAAACTGCAGGGCTTCACATCCCTGACACCTTAACGTCTGCAAAAATGACCACTCACAGGTGCCAAAAGGTTGAAAATCGGCACCTGGAACAGTTACCAACTATGCAACACCAGTCTGAACATAGCTTTTATGATGTCCACCATAATTGCTTATATTTACATTACCCTTCTTCTCTTCCCGCTCCATTTGCCCAAGGTTTGCATACTGGGTAAATCCATCTATGGAGACTTCTTTACCTCCCTTTTTTATGTAATAGCCCCAGTGCTTGGTGTCTGGTCCTTTAGGCAACCCAAACTGTCACATGAAGGTATGGAATGTGTTCTCGGGCCTATGTAAGCTACATGTTATCACAGTTTTTTTATATTTAGTGCCCAAAAATTGATTTTATTTTTTTGAACAGTGATAAAAATCTATAAAAACTATACAATAATACAGCCAGCCTTCCTTGACCTTTTAACCATGGGAAATAGGGAACAGGTTCTAGGGAACCCCTGCTATGATTGATGGATGTATCTTACATTACTGGCCAGTTTTAGGAATGTCATCCTTACAGAAAAAGAAAAAGAGCATTGGTGTCCATTAAAATGACCTGAGAGTCACAATGTTCTCAAGCAACCCCTGGCAACCTCTGGAGGAACCCTGGGGTTCCAAGAAATCCTGGTTGAGAAATATTGCTCTGGACCATAAGGTTTTCTTTCCTTTGCCTATCCTCTGCTTTTCCTTCTATTCTTTATAGATAGACTCCCAAGTAAGTATTTCTTTTTAAGCCTAATTGTTCATGGCACAAAATCCATTGATGTTTCCCATTTGTATTCCATTTACGTTTATTTATTAACACCTTTCATTGATCGTACTGGAAACCTACAACAAGCCATGTCTGAAAGCAATAGCTCATTGTAATGACACTTTTTGGTATTTCATATTAGTTAATTGCTTTCATAATGCCTTAATAATATTATTATTATTATATATATGTATATGCTGAAGTGTTAGTGGAATATTTTAGACATACATACATTTTTTTGGTTGCATTTGGCAATGATCTTGAGAGAATGTCAATTTGATAGGTTGGGAAATGTGTTCTGATCTTTTTTCCCCCATGAGACAAGCAGTACAAGCAGTGTCTGCCCGCATCCGTCTCCTCCTGCCTCTCCGCATTCACATATAAGTGAGCACTTGGCTAAGCTGTGTTTATAGCAGCTCAAGCTATCACAGATGCTGGAGGGAGGTTGGATTGTCCCTAAACAGCCAACACGCTCTCATCTGTCAGTGAGCTTCATTACACTTCTAGCCATTTCTTCTTGGCCTATCATCAAATATTTGCCAAAAAGACACTAGATACATGGAGCAGAGGATGGTTGTATGTACCTAGCTTAAAAAGATCAAAACTATTGATTTATAGCATGGAAAACCAATGCAAAGATAATAAATCCCTATGGAAAGCAGCAGCTGTACTGCTTGTTTATATTACGCCTGATTACTGACCAAGATTGTGCTGAACACATGGCTGGGCTCTTCTTGTTTTATTATATTTGTTTATTATATTTGAATGGTTGTTTTACCAATGTCTGTATGAAAAACATGGTAACACACATTTTGTATTGCTTACAAGGTTACCACCTACTGCATAATGTACCAAGATTTTGGGATTATCAGATGCCTGCATTCCTCTTCAATTGCAATGTAGTTCCCTTTGTCAGCCTGTACGTCATTACTGTGCCTTGTATGGGTGTGTAAGGGATTAGGATAGAATCTCAGCATGTAAGGGACCAGGCATCTAATGCACCCAGATGTATATCAGATGTAAAGATTCTTCCAAAGGCAGTGGGCAATGTGATCATTGTGATCATTAGTGTTTATCTATGCTATGCAGCAAGACCATGACTGGTGAAAGGGAGTGTATATAGCAGTGCCCATATGTGATGCTAATTAACGAAATATTTTAAATTAGGCAAATAAAAAGGGACAAACCAAGGTTAGATGATGCTGGATTCCCTCCAGCCAGAGTGCATTGTTGCAGTTTCACACGTTTACAAACTGAAGAGTGTCCATTGTTTTCGTTCAGACCTTGCTAATGATATCTGGGAATTAACAGTTAACACAGTTTACCTATACAAAGTTTACATTTAGCTGTCCCCGCTTAATTTATTAATCAATTATAGAATCTATTATATGTACTTAAATAGTATCTATTATAGAAACAAAGAATATGTGAATATAATGTAACCTAAGTCTTTGGGGTATATTTATAATGCAGTAAATCTGACATTAACTGAAACATTTCCTGGTGAGGAATCAATTACTGGTATTGGAACCCATGGTCCTGGAAGGTTCTCCTCCAGAGAATGTTTCAGTGAATGTCAGATTCACTGCTTTATAAAAAGAATCCTATATTTACTCCACGTGTCTCTCCTGCCTGTTGGTAAACTTTCAATTAATATAAAATGTTAAGATATCCCAATATTATTTATCTGCAGCTACATCGGATTGTATATCTGAATCAAATTCATTAGTTTTCTTCTGTAGCACATAAAATACCTCTTCTTTTTTAGGTCACGCTGTACGTCATACATTTGGCAAGATAATTTCCCTCAGCCAGAACTTGTGTCTCTTGTGAAATATGCTGACATGACTTTTTAGCAGCTTAACATATAATTACCAATAAGGAATTAAAGGCCTTATAATTTAATAAGCACATTTTCACTGCAGCATTTGGTCTAACCAATCAGGTTCCCATGAAACACAGCGGGGACACTCCTCCCCAACACTTTCAAAAAAATGTAATTGCGTGTTATGTTCCTGCAGACGTGCTGTTTTTAGTCATCATGGGCAATCCACTATAGCTGCAAATTAAATGAATCCATATTGAAAAGGCAAGGGGTATAGTTTACTGCAACGTCGGGAGGCTTGCTTTAATGTATTGAATATGACTGATTTTTATGTTTGTGCTTTGCTTGCAGAGAATAAAGTAATTTTAATAATTTCTTAGTTTATTAAATGTATTCATTTATACAATGCAACATTTGTATATAGGAATTTGCAGAGTATGCAGTTATAATTCCTTAAAAAATAGCAGCTGATAAATATATCAATTCTTTTCCTGAAAGCCTAAATTGAGGCTGGAGGTAATTCAACCCAAAAGGGGGCTGAACTTGCCTAAAGCGGAACTAAATCCTGCAATACTCACCATTTCCTGTTCCCTCTAAGTGGGCCAATATCTTCTTATTTCTTCTTTTCCTGTAGATGATTGTAAGCCTTCTTGGTTGTCCGGGCCAGGATGATGTAGCTCCCATGCGGGAGTTCATTCATTCCTGGAATGCACTGGGGAAAACGGGATTTCCGGGTATTCTGGCAACAAAAGTTGATGCTGGGATGGCCAGCTCAGCTTTTTGCCAAATACCCGGAGCAATGAAGCAGTTAGAAGGGATTATTGCAGAAGGAACATAACCTCTTCCTTTCTGCAACAATGACCTGCTTGTTCGTGGATCTTTTGTTCCCCTATTAAACATTCATCAGAAAGCACAAAATATAAAGCACCATGCTACCCATAGAGCACTACTTTATGAAAAAGGGATGTTAAACCAAACTCCAGCTAAGCTGTTTTATTTAGATTTGCACCAAGCAGTGAAAAGTTAGAATTGGATCATGTCTTTATTAGCATCTCTGTTTTATTTTGGACAGGGAGAAATGAAATTAAATATCTTCTGTTGAACAAAAAACTTTTCTCTTGCAGTGTGGAAGGGGAAGAACTTCAGACAAAGTTTTTATTGTTTGTGCCTACTTGTTCGGGTAGCAATTACTCCTTGCATTTCTGGTATGAGAGGCTAGAGAAGAGGTGAGGGGAAATATGTATATCTATGGGATCATGTGCAGAAGGTTGTCAGTCAGTTTGGGTAAAATTGGCTCGATGGGTGAAGATCAAGTTATGTTCATGAGCAATGTCAGGTTAAGGGTGGATAGGCATTAGACCTAAATCCTATAGGTACCCAGCAAATACCACTGGCCAAAGTTCTGGGAAAGATCACCAGTGATGTTGAAGGAGGTTGAAGCATGCCTCCCTTGCTTGTTACATTAGCTAAACATGAAAAGTTACACAGCTCATTTGCTTGTGTTAGGTAATCACTAGAAAATTAAGATGCCTGAGGGTAGTGGGACTGTGCCTACATGTTTGACTCCTTCCCCCCTTCCTCCTAATCTGATGTCTACAGCTCACTTTAAGTAAATATTCCTCAGACAAAAACACACCTTAAATGTAAATGTATCCTAGTTGTTTCTTTAACAGAATAAAATTTCTGACTTTTTTGAATTTACACATTTATTGGAAAATTTTCATAATATGATGACTTCCTGAGTCCTGACACCTAATCTCTTACAGGGAGAAGATACAGATCTGACTTGCAGGAAAGACAATAACTGTGATTGCCTCCATCAACTGGAGACTGTAAACAGCTGTCTGAGATTGGAATGATCCTGACAAACCTCTCAAGTAACGCACACCTGATCATTTGCACTAGTGTGTGTCTAGGTGGGATGACTACTTCATGATGACCTCCTTTGAATTGGGAGTCTGAGAGAATAAAAAAAAAAGTAAAACATTCCATCCATCGGATACATTGCCTGTGAACAGAGCACCAACAAGGGATCTTATTCTTCCTCCCAAAACTGGAACTTTGATCGGTTTTCTAGTAACAAAAAATTCTAAACTGGATTTATAAATTTCATCGCTGTCTTTTTCTGGATTTCCCCACGGATTTATTAATTGCTCATCAGGGATTTTTTTGTTGAATGCACAATGGCTCTTCAGTCTCCAAAGGTGAACTACAAAAAGAAGCCACCACTGCCTCCAGCTAATAGAGAAGATCCAAACTTTGTCTTTCTGTTTGAAAACATTGTTGACGTGGGTAAGTCACCAAGTTCTTTATAAAATTTGTTGTTTTGGGGATTGTTTGCATATTCTGCAGGCTTTGCATTTTTCTTTTGGCAAATAACCTGTCGATGAACTGTATGGTTGATTTACCTGTTGCCAAATGAATAATACTGAGAGCTTGAAAGCTACCAAATAGAATGATTTTAATTTCCCTGCTTGCTTGATATTTTTACCTTTTAAGGTAAAGTGCTTGTGAATAATGACTTTCAGAATTAGGAAAGGAAGTGATGATTACATAATTAGGGGTACAGCATGTTGAATCATAATTTTACCCTTTTTACAATTGATATGCATTTATGTGAACATCTTTTATATGGAGTACAGCAGGATGACGGCAGGGCCCATGGATGTAGACAGTTATATTTGGAAATAAAAGCTGTAAACATGTAGCAAATGCATTCGGGATGCGAGTTATAGAGATGATTGGTCTGTATAATAAGAGTTGATTCGTGCATGTAAAAGCACAAAAACAGCCCTTGGTCTAATTAGAAATAATTAAGGAAAATAGGACAGAAAATGGCATTGTTATCCATAGTTACTAATTTGGTTCCTGATCTCAAAGTTTCAATATTGGTTAGAAGGTGATAGACAGTATCAGATTCTGTGTAGAATTATTAGTATTTATTCTGGTTTGTACTATTGATGATTATACAGATTTGTGTTCGCTGTAGACCTATATGATCCATACATTGACAGGCATTTTTTTAGGTTTATGTAGAAAAGGGAAAGGTTAAAACTCCTGCCAGATTTTACAGCTATCCAAGACCCCTTTATAGAGACTCTTCCTCATATCTTGTTCCACTGACAATAATTTCACTAGACAGGGAGTGAGTGGAACTTTGCAGAAGGACATAGACAGCAATGATAAGCTAATATGGATTCAAGACATTTTATACTCTACTAAAATAATGTATCTTTATCTGTGTTGCTATTGGAGATTTACAGAAATGGATAGGCTCTGGATAGCAGTAAAAACCTGAAAAGAATTCTAGCCCTCCCTTATGTTAATAAAACATTTTGGTTGGACACATTAAAGGAATTTGATGTTTTACTAACTTTTGGAGGCTATATTTATTGCTAGAATACCAACCTTTTTTATTGTGCTATGTACTTATAATGTATTGATTTAGATTTTTTCCTAATGGCCTTTTCAGGCTTGCAGTTGAGCACAGTGTTCTATTGCAGATTCATCTGTGGTCCTAGCTGCCCCAATTCAATTGAATAGTGAAGATTGGGAGCCATTGCACTGGGCTTCCTAGAGGGCCATTTCATACTTGCAGTTGTCCGCAGTGTTGCGCCAAAGCTCATTAATGCTCTCAGCTCCCATTCAACTGAGTTACAGCGATTGGGAAATATTTTGTGCATATGTTTTTAGAAGAACCTCAGGCTTGGTCAACAGCATGAGAAAGCGGTTGTCAAACAATGCTGTTGACACTAACAGCTGCATAGTATTTAAAAAAGAGCAGCGGTAGTGGTGAAGTAGCTTGTCGGATGTAGCACCTAGTTGTAAACTGAGGGGCCATATATCATTATATATATATATATATATATATATATATATATATATACACACACACACAAGATAGCATATAGACTTGCCTAACATTAGATGGTGTGATCTGATTCCAGCCGATAATGGTTTTGTTACAACGTTCCATGAATCTGGAAAGAAGCACCATTCATGCTTTATTTATTAAGGTGCTATCTCTAGTGCATTGTTATCAATCTGAAGTTAAATTGGGCCAAATTGTGTTTAATAGGACATTTCAGGCTTCGCTGAGCATTGAGCAGTGCTTTGCCTTGTTCATTCAAAAATATATTAATTCTGGATGGCTGCAGCATTCAAGCGAGTATGCATGAATTTCTAATTGAAAATTTCTGCCAAGTATTCAAATTCCAAATGACCTGAACGGAATTTTGCATTATTTGGTACACAGAAGTAATTGCTTGATATGACCACACTCTGAACAGAACATGAATTTAGAAACCATTTAACTAATGTGTAGATTTTATTTATTTGGGTTGTTTCTAATCAGCAGGGCTAAAATAATTTGGCTTAGTAATTTATCCAGCTGTAAATGATGCTTATTCCACTACTTTGTCTACTGACAGCTCTGTTGAATGGGACGGGCACTCTCGTGTTCAATAACCTTTTGGCTTCAATAGTACAATATAAATATCATGGATCCTGGATCGTGGATAGTGTTCAAGTCATTGCCTCCTATTCTGTATACATTACATGACCTAGGTCTGGTCATCTACTGCCTTAACTATCTAAATAAATTTATGGAAAAAATGCTCTTTTTTTTACAATGAATAATCACAAAATATCAACATTTTGTGATCCCTTTTTGACTGAGAAAAGGTTGTCAAGATTATGAAAGCCTAATACAAGTCAACACTAATAGAGGGAGGGAAAAGATTGGATTGTCTGTCTGGTTTCTTCGATGATATCCCAGTGACCTATTTTCTACCCCAGTATTTGTTCTTGTATCACTAGGAAAACTTTGGACAACTTATTCTATTAGCTAGAGTTGGGCTATAATGAAGAAAGTGGAAGCCCCCATCTTACCCGCAATATACCTCTATTGTTGTTTCCAATTTATTTTATTAGATATTAGTTTAACTTTTAGGCCAGTGGTCGACAACCTTTTCGGACCGGCGGACCACTAAATTTGCCGGCTCTGGGACCGTGCCTGTGATGGGAGAATGAGCTTGTTGTGTCCAGAGACAGAACCTGCCCACTTCCCTGAGCCTGCAATCTGTACGGTCAGAGCCGTGGACCACCAAAATTTTCTCGCGGACCACCATTTGGCAACCGCTGCTTTAGGCCACCAAAGAAACAAAGCCTTTTATTGTTTTATGCCTTCTTCTAGACACAGAATTCCACTGGCAGGAACAAGCTTTCAAACCTTTTTTGTTTCTTAACCCAAACATCTACCATATGATAAAGCATTTAAAGGTGAGCTTCAGGGCTATCTTAATACGCAGATGAAATACACAAATAGGAATTCTTCTATTTGTTGGAGTTATTTTTATGCCTATCCATAGCGAAGATGTACAGCTCTGATAGACAGCAGAACCAACATATTTGATTGATTTCCAATGATGTTCAATTGTAAAGGGTATGAAAACCTGCTCATACCAAGTCATATTAAAGAATTTACAATAGTTGCATTTTAAAATACATTTTTTTTCTTCAGTGAAGGATGTAACTGCAATAATTGATGTTTTATCTGCCTGGAGGTCACAGTAGAAGAAAGCAAACAACTCTTTTCAACAGGCCCGTTCTAAAGTCCCTAACAATAGCTGATCAGTCTGAAAGAGCAAATCAGCTCCACCATTCAGTAAATATTTTCTAACAAAGACTTTTCCACTTACTGAAGAAAAGCGAGACGACAATTATGTACAACGTAAATTAGAAATGATAGATGACAGGTACCTATGCTGCAATCCATTGATCTCAGTATTAGTTGCAATGCCATGTGACCTTTGTGGTTGGCTTGTGGTTGGAATATCTCCAGAAAGACAACTGTGTTTTGACAGTCATCTCACTGTATTATCATTTGGTAAAGTCGAGACATTTTTAACATCTGGAATCATATTTTAGATTTAAGGATTGTCTGTCTTTAACAAAGACAAATGTATTATTGTTGGTTATATTTCACCAAAGGAAAGCGTACAAAAACAAATTTGGTAAATTACTTCATAATAAAAATATTTTAACATTATCTCAATGTAAGAAACATAATCTGGTTTTGAAGATTCTTTTTTGTGTTCCTAATTATACTCTAGGGCAGGCCTTCTCGACTTTTTTAAATAGGGGAACCCATTAAATAACTTTCAGATCTTAAGGAACCTCTTCTATAATTACTATATCCACAGCTCACAGTACATTAATATGGTGGTCATTGGGAATGCCTCTTACATTGCTGGCGAGTGGGAAGAATGTCACCCTTTGCCAAAAAGTTGTTAGTGCCACTTAAAGTGGCCTGAGAAGCACAAGTTGCTCAATGAACCCCTAGCACCCTCTGAGGAAATCTTAGGGTTCCATGGAACCCTGTTCGAGAAAACGCTAATCTAGGGGGTCTGTGTTTAAATTAGTAAATCTGACAATCAGGTGAAGAATCTTCCAGGTCCATGTGTTTTTAATAGCTGTGATTGAATCTCCACCACATAGTATTTCAGTGAATGTCAGATTCACTGCTTTAGAAATAGAACTTTATGAATGCATAGTCTCAAAATCTAAAATTCACAAAATCTTTTAATTCGCTTGTTATGTTTGAATACTAATATTGTTGATGTTACCGTATCTTTTTCAAGTGATGCAATTTATTGTAGAAACCAGATGGATAGATAATAGATAGATAGATAGATAGATAGATAGATAGATGGAAAGATAGATAGATAGATAGATAGATAGATAGATAGATAGATAGAT